>NC_081241.1:5036262-5308762 GCF_902713425.1 Acipenser ruthenus | reverse complement strand
AGTTAAAGAGTTATAGGCACAAATCTAACAACAGTAAAACAAAGGCAAAAATAGCTAAAGAGTTAAGAACCCTCAAGATGAACGTGATGTTTTCTTTATAAAAAATAGGATTTAATTATAGAATAGAGGGAAGACTTTCAAATATAAGAACATAAGAACATAAGAAAGTTTACAAACAAGAGGAGGCCATTCAGCCCATCTTTCTCGTTTGGTTGTTAGTAGCTTATTGATCCCAGAATCTCATCAAGCAGCTTCTTGAAGGATCCCAGGGTGTCAGCTTCAACAACATTACTGGGGAGCTGGTTCTAGACCCTCACAATTCTCTGTGTAAAAAAGTGCCTCCTATTTTCTGTTCTGAATGCCCCTTTATCTAATCTCCATTTGTGACCCCTGGTCCTTGTTTCTTTTTTCAGGTCAAAGAAGTCCCCTGGGTTGACATTGTCTATACCTTTTAGGATTTTGAATGTTTGAATCAGATCGCCACGTAGTCTTCTTTGTTCAAGACTGAATAGATTCAATTCTTTTAGGCTGTCTGCATACGACATGCCTTTTAAACCCGGGATAATTCTGGTTGCTCTTCTTTGCACTCTTTCTAGAGCAGCAATATCCTTTTTGTCACGAGGTGACCAGAACTGAACACAATATTCTAGGTGAGGTCTTACTAATGCATTGTAGAGTTTTAACATTACTTCCCTTGATTTAAATTCAACACTTCTCACAATATATCCGAGCATCTTGTTGGCCTTTTTTATAGCTTCCCCACATTGTCTAGATGAAGACATTTCGGAGTCAACATAAACTCCTAGGTCTTCTATCTTTCTATATATTGAGCAAGTTATTATAACACAGGCACAGGCATTCTGCCTTTACCATATAAGGAGATTACAGAGGTATAGCATCAAGTGTAAATCGCCCTGGGTAAGGGTGTCTGCTAAAAACTAAATTATAGTAATCAAGTTGATACATCCAGCCTTGGTGTTTCTCAGAAACAAATTAACAGATGCATCCTGTTATTTAAGGGAACCACAACTACAAGCTAACCAGGAATTCACTTCTATTATTAACCCATGGATGAACTTCTGCTTGGGCAGATAATTTTATAAAAGACAATACAGACTCTGAGAGCATTGTTAGATTCAACAATACATGTGATTAATATTGTTATAATGTTTATATGATTAGAATCACAAATAATCACATATCTCATATCCTTACAGTTGCAACACAGGCAAATATAATAAAGTAATTTATAAAATATACAATAACCTACATAATAGGATATTTATAATATGTAATTAACACGTCCTATAAGATACTTTATAATAGCTTTATAAATTGACCTTGACATTTTCACAAAATATTGTTATAAGTGGGCAAATGACATGTTATATATTACATTATAAATACTGTTATAATCTATATTATGACATTTTTATAACATTTTGTAGCAGCAAAAAAACATGTTAAAAGTGTATTATAACAGTCTTATTATTTCTAATCATACTTTATAATGGTTAATCGCATAGCCAATAACATGTTTATAGATTGTTTATAACCACATATAACGGATACCTAAAGTGTTACCAAATACTTTAAATTCGGTTTTGAGAACATTTAATTTCTAGACCTCTCAGAACTACATTTCACACCATCAAACTGCATTTCCAGGTATATGTGAAGCCATCTTGAAGCAGGGAATGCAATTTAAAAGTTTTTAGAAAAGTGGAAAAAATGTAAAAAAAAAAAAAAAAAAAAAAAAAAAAACAATATACACACACCTTACGTAAACAGTTGTAGCAACACATGGGAACATGTAACACAAGTAAATAAAAAAGGTCCTTATGTACCCTTTAAGTTGTTGTTGTAGATATAAACTCAGATAACCTGTATTACCAATGTTGATTTGTTTGTAAAAGTTCCCTTGAGTGAACATAAAAGTTTGACATGAGGCAAAGACTTAAAATAATCTCTGGATGCAAAACACTTTAATGACTTTAAGCATAATATACATTCATTAAGATGTGTGGGTATTGAAAAAGTAACTATAGGTAGAAGGGGTGAGGATTTAAATAGGAAACTTTTACAATGCGCATGGGTGAAAGTACTCCATCTGTAGACGGAATTCCATCAAATCTGGGGAGGGGGCAATATAGAGCGAATCTTACTACGACCAAATCTCTATCACACTGCCCTAAACAAATACTGTAGAAATCATGGAGCTCCATCCATCAAAATGCGGCACATTTACAACGTGACAGCTGCTTGGTGCAAATAGAAATATGTGTATCTATTATATGATGAAGAGTTAACGGAAAGTGGGGTGGTACAGATCACGTGGGCTGTGATTAGAGACTAGTGACAGCCGTAAAGATACAGCAAACTTCCATGTATGTATACTACCCATTAATAAGAAGAAATCGTTTTGATTTGGTGTGGTAAAAAAACCCACTATCGAATCAATGGTGTGATCAAAACATTTTTTTAGAATGGGCTGTAGTAATACTTTAACAATAACAATGATTTGATTGAATCTTGTGCTGTTTAATTATCCAGTATATTTAATATTCAAAACACAACAAAATGCTTTTTTAAAATGATTTACTATAGTTGAACTCTTGTTGAAGTCTGATAGTATCCTGGAGATGTCATAAAGTGCCAAACCATTTACTACTATTAGTATCAATGTGGAACGTTATGATGCAATGAGGAAAAGCTACAGGAGCTGGGAATGATTAAAAAATAATACAACTGACACTTGTGTGTCTGTGCGGGGGAATCTGTTGCAAGAAGCACGTCTGTGTTTTTTTTTTCATACTGCAGTTGCAGCCAGGATTGTATTGTTTTGGTGTAATACAATTACAGTAGATGCCACTCTTTTGTTGAGGCTCTTCGGTTTGCTGGTGCTTTGTGAAATAGCCTGCCTGATTAATTTAACAACTGGCTGGGAAAAGAAACAACTAAATTGTGTGGAAACCAATCAAATAGCAAATCAACTTCGATTCAATTTAACCACACTCACCTGGTACTAATCACACAGAACCTCACCTAATTCAAACACCAACTTACAATGTTACTGAATGTAGTTAATTTAAAATTACCTGAAGCAGAAGCTTACCTATCTGCCTCAGACCCCAGTTACCTGTAGACTGACCACAAGTAGATTCACTCGGCTTAAATAGGTTCCAACCTCACTTTGCAAGGGAACTGGCAACAGCTACTAACTGCTCTAGAGACAATACTTTCACATTGTTTGCCCTTTATACCGGACTACCAGGTTTAGAAATGTGTTCTGTGAAGGGATTTCGGGACCATGCTTTGTGCTGAGCTTGCTTGTATGCGCGACTGCCAGGTGATGTCCAAACATGATCTCAATAATTTACTGAACTTTCTTGCTGCAACCTACATACAGCTTGTGTATAAAATAAGCAAACAAATATAAGACTTTAGTTCTCGCTCAGTAGTGCAATGAACAGATTGTAAGTGTACAACTCCTTTGGTACACACTGTTGGTACCTTCCATCTGCAAGAATAGAAGCTTGACAATCTTGGAGGTTGAAATCCTGTACATTTCGAACCACTGTCTTCCTCAATTTGCAATGAAATTGAGCAACACAGCTGACAATACTTATGTTGGTTGCATCATTTTTAGCAGATTTGACCCAAATGTATTGTTTATTGCAATTGGAACCAACTACCTGCTTTAATAAAAAAAAAGTTTGAAATAATTTCAATGAGCATTTTTTAAATTGTAAGCTCAACAGTTACAAAGTAACCTGGAGTTTATCTTGCGTGTCCACAGTGTATCTAAAGCAAAGGGTTCTGTGTGAAGTAATTTATTCCAAAGTGATATGATTTATAATTAGCACTATTTCATTAAAATAATGACACCATATACAAAATACATTTTTAATCGGATTCAGAATCAATGACTATTTAAAAAAAACAAAACACTTTTCCTTTCATTTTACTTTCACCACTAAAGTTTATGCAGTCCTGTTTGAATGTTGCCATACAGTTGCCATACGTCCTAATATACAATCCCATGGTGAGATATTACTATTAGAAAAAAATAACAAATACATACTTTATTATTACTCAATCAGGGTTCTTAAAATGATATATATATATATATATATATATATATATATATATATATATATATATATATATATATATATATATATATATATATATAACTCACAGTGCAAGAGCTATTAAAGTGAATATACGTTTTCTTCATTTGCTAGCCATGTTTGCTTCACACTTGTCATGGATTGGCCAGCATTAGACAGTTTGGGTTGGGTCAGTGCTAGGCACAAACTCTGTGATTACGGCCCCAGATGATGTATAGATAAAAAGGAGCTCTCTAAAAACCAGCATCAAAAGATATAAACCATCTCCCAAAAATGCAAATACTTGGTAGATATGAAAAACTGAAGGGAATTGCTGAAACATTTCAAATAACTTTGTGTGTTTAATATGTGTGGGTAGGTGTGTAGCCTAAGAACTTGCTAACAGCAATAAAAACAAGTTCATCCATGCAAGTCTCCATCTGTTTCTAGTTTTCAACAGTTATATGATTCAAAAGAAGCAATTGACAAGTGGCAACACAAATAAAGGTATAACTTGCTCATGCATGCTGCGTTGGTTTGATAATTATTATTATTATTTATTTCTTAGCAGACGCCCTTATCCAGGGCGACTTACAATCGTGAGCAAATACATTTCAAGTGTTACAATACAAGTAATACAATAAGAGCAAGAAATACAGTAACTTTTGTTCAAGCAAAGTACAAGTGAGACAAACCACAATTCAATAATACAGCAGATAATAGTGATAGTTACATAAGGATATGATTAAATGCAAAATAGTACAGGTTAAACACTTGGCAGATTACAGTATTCTGAAGTACGGGATTAAAAGCAGTAAAATAGGGGGCAGATAAGAGCAAAATAAAGCATATTTAAATGAAGGGTGATAGTGTCCCAGGATACAAACAGAGGAGTTCTACAGGTGCTGTTTGAAGAGGTGAGTCTTAAGGAGGCACCGGAATGTGGTCAGGGACTGGGCAGTCCTGACATCTGTAGGAAGGTCATTCCACCATTGCGGAGCAAGGGTGGAGAAGGAGCGGGCTCTGGGGGCGGGGGAGCGTAGCGGAGGTAGAGCCAGTCTTCTAGTGAAGGCGGAGCGGAGAGGTCGAGTGGGGGTGTAGGGAGAGATGAGGGTCTGGAGGTAGCTGGGAGCAGTCTGGTCAAGGCATCTGTAGGCTAGTACAAGAGTCTTGAACTGGATGCGAGCGGTGATCGGGAGCCAGTGGAGTGAGCGGAGTAGTGGAGTAGCGTGGGCGAAGCGAGGCAGAGAGAACATCAGACGGGCAGCAGAGTTCTGGATGAGCTGGAGCGGACGGGTGGCGGACGCAGGGAGGCCAGCCAGGAGGGAGTTGCAGTAGTCTAGGCGGGAGAGTACCAGGGCCTGGACCAGGAGCTGGGTAGCGTAGTTGGTGAGGAAGGGTTGGATTCTTCAGATGTTGCTCAGGAAGAATCGGCAAGTGCGTGCCAGAGTGGAGATGTGCTGGGAATAAGAGAGGCAGGGGCCCAGGGTGACTCCGAGGTTCTTAGCGGAGGAAGAGGGAGAGAGTGTGGTAGATTCCAGAGGAACAGAGATAGAGATATCAGAGGAGGGGGAGGAGGGAAAGAAAAGGAGGTCAGATTTAAAGAGGTTGATTAGGAATCATGCCCATGGCTACAATCAAATTGACGCAGCATGCATGAGCAAGTTATACTTTTGTTTGTGTTGCCACTTGTCAGTTGCTTCTTTTGTACTCACAAAGCACTTCTATTGTTAATTCCTGAGGTTTTTCCATCACGCAGCCCTTGCTCCTGTTCTGTGAATTAGGATATTATGTTCCTAATTTTTTTCGAAATTGTAACTGTGTTGAAATACACTTTATTTTAATATTTATTTAAAAGGTTTTCTTTTTTTAAAGGCATGTTCAAAACACTTGCCAAGTAGTGCCAGCTATAGCTATAACTATGGCTGGTTGTGTGTGTGTAGCACACCTGTCTGTCTGATCTGTATTCCCTGCTTGGAGACTGCTTAAAAAAATACTGTATTGTCTAGCTGGTTACCTGCAATTGAGCATAGTGCATTTAATAGTCGTAGATCGTGAGTAGCATTAGCGATAACAGACCCAGGCTTGTTCTATTCAGTGAAAGAGGCATTTGTTGCCATAGAAAGGTCTATTTTGGGATCAAAGAAAAGGTATGTTTCTTACTTGGCATGCCTGTGGGGGACTGTCACAAAGACGGCCGGAGTGGGTGGCGTCAGACCAGAAACAGGAACACAAACGACAGAGAGATGGGGTTTTGGTGAGGCTGAACGCGTGATCGCGTTCAGCATTTAATAAACAGAACAGAAAATAAAAGGTTGGAACAGACAAAAACACTGGACACGGCACTACACGCCAAAATAAATAGACAAACAAAACGGACTACACAGACAAACGGTGCACGGAGACAAACAAACACGGTGAGTGAAAACACTTAACTATTCTTCTTCTTATTATTATTACCTCCGTCTCCAATCCCGTTCTCCACTCACTGAACACCTAACCACAAGTGACTAAAACGTGCATCTATATATACTGTTGTGCTGGGATTCAATTACTAATTAATTACTCACTTGAATCCCAGCACGTGAATTCATTACGTGCAACCCCGTGCCACACATTATATTTTAAATGCACGTGCGTGATGTGCAATCCCGTGCCTAACTATAAATCTACACTTTTTAAATACACGTGAAACACAGACCCGTTTATATCCCGTGTACCAATGACTATACACCAACATTTACACACGCAACATACAACACAAAACACACAATTGCACACAGGGGCGGGGCACATTGCCACAGGGACAAGCCAAAGGGGCAATTTTAAAATCACACAAAACAAAAAATCACCACTTAAGAGATGAACTCTGCATCACAGCCAAACTTCTGAGAAATGTAATCTAGTGACAACAGGGCATGTCAGTTTCTCCTTTAGAAAATTGAACACCGCTACCTCCGTGATTTAATCCAATCCAAATCGGTCATGTCAATGTGTGACGGGGTATGCCCGTCCCTATGTTTATTTTGTATTTTGTATTATTATTATTATTGTGAATTGTGTTTTCTTATGATTTATTTGTTTTGTGTTTGATTTTAAAAATGGTGTTTTGTTTTGCAGCATGGATGGGGTTAAAATTCATCATCCAGCTAAACACGTGCGTAATGTGGCCATCTCCAAATTAATTAAGTGATTACGAATTTACAGATGGCCAAGTATACAGACGTGCTCAAATTTGTTGGTACCCTTACAGCTTATTGAAATAATGCTTCATTCCTCCTGAAAAGTGATGAAATTAAAAGCTATTTTATCATGTATACTTGCATGCCTTTGGTATGTCATAGAATAAAGCAAAGAAGCTGTGAAAAGAGATGAATTATTGCTTATTCTACAAAGATATTCTAAAATGGCCTGGACACATTTGTTGGTACCCCTTAGAAAAGATCATAAATAATTGGATTATAGTGATATTTCAAACTAATTCGTTTCTTTAATTAGTATCACACATGTCTCCAATCTTGTCATCAGTCATTCAGCCTATTTAAATGGAGAAAAGTAGTCACTGTGCTGTTTGGTATCATTGTGTGCAACACACTGAACATGGACCAGAGAAAGCAAAGGAGAGAGTTGTCTGAGGAGATCAGAAAGAAAATAATAGACAAGCATGGTAAAGGTAAAGGCTACAAGACAATCTCCAAGCAGCTTGATGTTCCTGTGACAACAGTTGCAAATATTATTAAGAAGTTTAAGGTCCATGGAACTGTAGCCAGCCTCCCTGGGCGCGGCCGCAAGAGGAAAATCGACCCCAGATTGAACAGAAGGATAGTGCGAATGTTAGAAAAAGAACCAAGGATAACTGCCAAAGAAGTACAAGCTGAACTCCAAGGTGAAGGTACGTCAGTTTCTGATCGCACCATCCGTCGCTTTTTGAGCGAAAGTGGGCTCCATGGAAGAAGACCCAGGAGGACTCCACTTTTGACAGAAAAACATAAAAAAGCCAGACTGGAATTTGCTAAAATGCATATTGACAAGCCACAATCCTTCTGGGAGAATGTCCTTTGGACAGATGAGTCAAAACTGGAGCTTTTTGGCAAGTCACATCAGCTCTATGTTCACAGACGAAAAAATGAAGCTTTCAAAGAAAAGAACACCATACCTACAGTGAAACATGGAGGAGGCTCGGTTATGTTTTGGGGCTGCTTTGCTGCGCCTGGCACAGGGTGCCTTGAATCTGTGCAGGGCACAATGAAATCTCAAGACTATCAAGGCATTCTGGAGCGAAACGTACTGCCCAGTGTCAGAAAGCTCTATCTCAGTCACTGGGCATGGGTCCTCCACCAGGATAATGACCCAAAACACACAGCTAAAAGCACCCAAGAATGGATAAGAACAAAACATTGGACTATTCTGAAGTGGCCTTCTATGAGTCCTGATCTGAATCCTATCGAACATCTATGGAAAGAGCTGAAACTTGCAGTCTGGAGAAGGCACCCATCAAACCTGAGACAGCTGGAGCAGTTTGCTCAGGAAGAGTGGGCCAAACTACCTGTTAACAGGTGCAGAAGTCTCATTGAGAGCTACAGAAAACGTTTGATTGCAGTGATTGCCTCTAAAGGTTGTGCAACAAAATATTAGGTAAGCGGTCCCATCATTTTTGTCCATGCCATTTTCATTTGTTTTATTATTTACAATATTATGTTGAATACAAAATCAAAAGCAAAGTCTGATTTCTATTAAATATGGAATAAACAATGGTGGATGCCAATTACTTTTGTCAGTTTCAAGTTATTTCAGAGAAAATTGTGCATTCTTCGTTTTTTGTGGAGGGGTACCAACGAATTTGATCACGTCTGTATATTAAAAGCGGTGGTGGAGAGTAGGAGAGTGAACGAAAAAGTTGATGAAGAGAACTAACTATAAGACGACAATTGCTACGTGTGCTGGATTTGTACCAGCACGGTACTTGTTTTATTTTCTATATGTTTGTTTGTTTGGCCATTGAGCCCTTTTGTTTATGTGTTTAGTGTTTTGTTTATTTATTTAATAAATACAAATGCATTTACGTCTCACCCCGCAGTACTTCGTTGTGTGTATTTCCTGGCCTGATGTCACCCACCCAGCCATCTTGTGACAGTGTCACAGATGACCTTTGGTAAAGTTGACAAGTATTTCTGGGGTTGGGCCTTGAAAGGGGGCAGAGGCAACAAATCATTAAATGGAACACGGCACGCAAAGCAAAAGGAAAAGTTGGAGGCATTCAGTGCCGTTGTACAATGTAGTTTTACTGCTAATAAACTTCCTGGTTTGTCATTAACAGGGCACTCTGTGGTCAGAACACCAGTGTCACTGCCTAGTGAAATAAAGGTCCACGTGTGGGTTCACTAGACACCCTCTGCTTTCGTGGTACTCGGAGGAGGTCAGTGTCAGGTAAGTTTGCCACTTTTATTGTATTTCTCATTTTACAGCTTCAGAGAAATGCTTTCAGAGGTTTTTTTTTAAAAGAACGGCTTATAATGATCGTGTGTTGTATTTTATATCTTTTTGGTTTTGTTTTTCATAAGAACATAACAACATAAGAAAGTTTACAAACGAGAGGAGGCCATTAAGCCCATCTTGCTTGTTTGGTTGTTAGTAGCTTATTGATCCCAGAATCTCATCAGGCAGCTTCTTAAAGGATCCCAGGGTGACAGCTTCAGCAACATTACTGGGGAGTTGGTTCCAGACCCTCACAATTCTCTGTGTAAAAAAAGTGCCTCCTATTTTCTGTTCTGAATGCCCCTTTATCTTATCTCCATTTGTGACCCCTGGTCCTTGTTTCTTTTTTTAGGTCGAAAAAGTCCCCTGGGTCGACATTGTCTATACCTTTTAGGATTTTGAATGTTTGAATCAGATCACTGCGTAGCCTTCTTTGTTCAAGACTGAATAGATTCAATTCTTATAGCCTTTCTGCATACGACATGGCTTTTTAACAAGGGATAATTCTGGTTGCTCTTCTTTGCACTCTTTCTAGAGCAGATATATCCTTTTTGTAATGAGGTGACCAGAACTGAACACAATATTCTAGGTAAGGTCTTACTAATGCATTGTAAAGTTTTAACATTACTTCCCTTGATTTAAATTCAACACTTCTCACAATATATGCGAGCATCGTGTTGGCCTTTTTTTATAGCTTCCCCACATTGTCTAGAGGAAGACGTTTCTGAGACAACATAAACTCCTAGGTCTTTTTCATAGTTCCCTTCTTCAATTTCAGTATCTCCCTGTGACAAAGAGAGAGTGAACTCTTGTTTTAGATCTCCCGTCCGACCGGTGAGGACGCTGGGGAGGAGGAGCAGGCAGAGCCGTGGTGCGCAACGACACAGACCCGGTCGGGAAGCGCGGTGGCAATCGCGCATTGGCTGACGTCGGTTGCCCTCGCTGACCAATGGGGATGGGACGGGGCGTACAAAAGGGGGCGTGGCCCAGGGTTCTGTTCCTTCTGGCAAGGTACAGTGTGTGTGTGAGAGAGAGAGAGAGAGAGAGAGAGAGAGCATTTTATTGCAGGATATACGAGCAGGGAAATAAATAAACGGAAAGGAATAAGAAGAGTTATTATTGTGTGTGTGTGGATATACCTGCTAACCCCTTCACCCTTTGTCTGTCCATAGAGCACTGACGGGACGCTCCGGGAATACTTTGGAGGAGTGCGGACCCGGAAGTGCCGGACTGTTTAGAGTGGTTCATCTCGCTGGGATTTTTGTTTGTGGATTAAAAACCCGGAGTTTTACCAACAAAACCTGGACTGGTCTAACGATCTTTTACACCACACCCTCAGCCAACCTGTCACACTCCCATATGATATTTATAATGCACATTTTTATTGCCTGCATGCAGTACTTTACACTTTTCTCTATTAAATTTCATTTGCCATGTGTCTGCCCAATTCTGAATGCTGTCTAAATCATTTTGAATGGCCTTTGCTGCTGCAATAGTGTTTGCCACTCCTCCTATTTTTGTCTTGTCTGCAAATTTAATAGGTTTGCTTACTATACCAGAATCTAAATCATTAAGTCCGGCCTATTGAAGGTAAGGATTTTGAAGGCGCTGGGGCGCTAGTATATCCACACTTCATTATCAAGGGGCAATTACTGTATAGGGTAAACCCTGCCCCGGGCACAGGGCAGCCTGTGACACAATTGACAGTTCCCCAGGCTTGTCAGCCCGAGGTCATAACGCTGGCGCATGATATCCCTTTTGCGGGGCACCTCAGAGCTGATAAAATGGGAGAACGCATATTTGCTCATTTTTATTGAGTAGGGATTAATAGTCAAGTGTCAAAATATATAGCCACATGACCATGCTGCCCGCGAGTAGCGCTGGGTCGAGCGCGCCCCGCCCCTTTGGTCCCAATGCCAATAATTTCCACTCCCTTTGAGCGCATTGCAGTTGACATAGTGGGCCCTTTGCTACCTTCTGATTCCGGGTATACGCATAGATTAGTAGTGGTAGATTACACCGTGTAACAATTTTTTTTTTTTTTTGTTCCTGGGTAATAAGTGTTATTTCCTAATTGCTTATGTCTCAAAATATAGAAAATGGCTATTATTCCCCACAAACTTTGCTTTTGTGACCAAGACAGTGATATTTTGAAATTTACCTATTTTCCAGAACATTCCAGATAGATTCAGTGCTAAGTAAACTTGGAGTAACTTCTAGAACTTTCCAGTAATATAAATAGTAGTATAAATACAGGGGCCTTAAGCCCACCAGTTCAGTTTAGTTCCAGCTGCCTAAGTGGATACATATCTGCATTTTTCTGAGATGGCATTAAGGTCATAGGAGACTTCAAAATGGTGGCATTCCTGATGGGTCTCCAAGGCAGTTTTACCAAGTTTCCCAGCTATCTTTGCCTTTGGGACAGCAGGGACACCAAGGCACACTACCACAGGCGGGACTGGCCACAGAGGACCGAGTTCTCTGTGGGGAGGAACAACGTCAAGTGGGAGCCACTGGTAGACCCCCGGAAGGTGCTGATGCCACCACTGCACATCAAATTGGGCCTTATGAAACAATTTGTCAGAGCTCTAGATAAGGAGTCGGCAGCCTTCAAGTACCTTCAAGACTTCTTCCCTAAGCTGTCTGAGGCAAAGGTCAAAGCCGGTGTCTTCGTCGGACCACAGATAAAGAAGATCCTGGAGTGCAATGAATTCCCCAAGAAGCTCACTAGTAAGGAGAAAGCGGCTTGGAACAGCTTTGTCGCAGTGGTTCGGGGCTTCCTGGGCAATCACAAGGCCGAAAACTATGTGGAGCTGGTTGAGACTCTGGTGAAGAACTACGGCACAATGGGCTGTAGGATGTCCCTCAAAGTCCATATCCTTGATGCTCATCTTGATAAATTCAAGGAGAACATGGGAGCGTACTCGGAGGAGCAAGGCGAGCGCTTCCACCAGGATATACTGGGCTTTGAACGCCGCTACCAAGGACAGTATAACGAGAACATGATGGGAGACTACATTTGGGGGCTGATTCGTGAAAGTGATTTACAGTATAATCGTAAATCTCAAAAAACTACTCACTTCTAAATCTTTTGTAGTCATTTTTGTATTACTTTAGCATAAATACATGTTAATTTGGATTCATATGTTGTTTTTTTCTGACTTTATGTGAACGAAAAGACACAAATTTGCCCGTTTTCTCATTGGAAATAGGTAAATTTCAAAATATCACTGTCCTGGTCACAAAAGCAAAGTTTGTGGGGAATAATAGCCATTTTCTATACTTTTGAGGCATAAGCAATTAGGAAATAACACTTCCTACCCAGGAACAAAAATTGTGTTACATTATGTAAAGCGATACCCGGAGGCAGTTCCATTGAAGTCCACTAGTGGAGCTGCAATAACCAAAGAACTAGTGCAGATTATGTCTAGAGTAGGGATCGATACGAGTGCAAGTGAAATACAAAATACTACAGATTGGATTAAGTGCAAGTTAAAGTGAATTAAAGGCAGAGTGCTATATTGTCCAGAAGGGAAGAGTTGAGTTTTACAGGTGTTGTCTGAAGAGGTGTGTCTTGAGGAGGCACCGGAAGGTAGTCAGGGGCTGGGCAGTCCTGACATCAGTAGGAAGGTCGTTCCACCACTGCGGGGTGAGGGTGGAGAAGGAGTGGGCTCTGGAGGCAGGGTAGCATAGGAGGAGGTACAGCCAGTCTTCTAGTGCAGGCGGAGCTGAGAGGTCAGGTGGGGGTGTAGGGAGAGATGAGGGTCTGGAGGTAGCTGGGTGCAGTCTGGTCAAGGCATCCAGGGAGGTTAAGTGACTTGCTCAGGGTCACACAATAAGTCAGTGGTTGAGGTGGGATTTGAACCGGGGACCTTCTGGTTACAAGCCCTTTTCTTTAACCTCTGGACCACACAGCCTCCTCTGTATTGTATATTGATGATGTGGTTATTTACAGCTCTACCTGGCGAGAGCACCTCAACACCTCAACCTATATATAAGTAAAAAGATGCTCCCTGGGGGCGTAACTACTCTGTCATAGAGGAATGTCTGGCCATTAAATGGGCCTCTCAGACCTTACGCTACTAACTACTGGGGCATTCATTCAATCTCGTCACTGACCACACCCCACTCAGATGGTTAAGCACGGTGATGGATAGCAACTCCTGGATGACTCTGGTATCTGCAACCCTTCATGTATTTCATGACACACAGTGCAGGGAAAGATCACCAAAATGCGGATTAATTTTCTGGGGAAGGGGATGAAATGGAGAAAGTAGATTCAGCTGAGTGTTCCTTTGGCTCCACTCTGAGCGGTGGGATATGTGACAGAGAGCGAATGAATCCTAATCAACAATGTCCCTCCCGACCTGTGAGGGCATTGTATAACCAGAGCAGAGTGCCCCCTAATGGATGGTTCGGCAGTTCATTCCAGGATCATTCGGAAGCAGGCCACCCAAGAAGGGGGCGGGGCAACGGTACCAAAAGTCAGCGCCTTAATGCGGTAGGTGATGTGTCAGTCCCGGATTGGAGGAGACGTGATTGGCCGTACCACTGAAAGAGGGTGTGACGGAAGGTATTAGGGTAAGTGGCCCCAGTGATCTGTCTCTCCATTATGGTTACAGACTGACAGTGAGTAATAAAGAGAAACTGTGAGTGTTTAGTGTTGTACTGTCTGTGTCTTGTTTGTCACTGTAGACTGTTAAAGATCCGGGAGCTATCGCTGTCAAGCCAGCATTAAACCTGGACTGCACTGTACCACTGTAAAGCACTCGTTTCACATTCATAACACCACTTATGTATATTTGTAGTATAGTTACTATAGTTTTTGTTTTTATCTATCAAGGACTTGTAAGGACACAGCAATAAAAGCAAATGTAAAGTTTATATACCTGCCATATCTTTCCATTGTTTAGTACTGTAATTAAAAAATAAAAATTAATTTGTACCTCTACCTCCAAATTGTACCACTGTCTTATGCAAAAAAAACATTCCATTATCTCAAATGACCATCTATAAATTCTCCTATCTATGTACCATTATCAACCAAACCAATAGCTATTGTTTCTTACATCCAGTAATCGATATAAGCTTCAAACTACAAATGCATTAAAAAAAATCTACAGGTAATCTCTGTGCTGGGAATGTTTTTTTTCTTTCTTGATCTTTTTCTTAATCTGTTTTAATAGAGCTGTGTACTGTAACCCATTGTAGCCTAGCAGTAGATTGTAAAGTTTCATTTTCCCAAGGCTTTTTTGATTTCTTCTAAAGAGGCATAATTACACTAGTCCTATTTTGAGGTAAGATGTCTGGAGGGTTGGGGCGTAGTGAATACAGACTGTATTGCTGTTTTAATAAAACAAACTGCAAGCATTCTTGTGCCAAATCAAACATACAGCCTATTTGAGTGCCACCCTGTTTTTTTATTAAAAGGAAAAAAAGATAGCATTTCATATTTGTATGTTCAATATCATAAACGCAGTTATTTAACATTGTTAGATTGAGTTTGTTAATGATGCAATCTTTGTACCTTTGAACAGTTGCTGAGTGAATATGATTGAATAACAGACTTTGAAATGTTAATAGAGAAACTTCATAGCTTCACTGCACTTCACTTCTGAACTGTAACACAGATACTTCACAGCTTCACTGCATTTCACTATTGAACTGTAACACCGTTACTTCACAGCTTCACTGCACTTTACTTCTGAACTGTAATAGAGATACTTCACAGCTTCACTGCACTTCACTATTGAACTGTATTAGAGATACTTCACAGCTTCACTGCACTTCACTTCTGAACTGTAATAGAGGTACTTCACAGCTTCACTGCACTTCACTTCTAAACGTACTAGAGATACTTCACAGCTTATATAAATTGACCTTGACATTTTCACAAAATATTGTTATTAGTGGGGAAATGACATGTTATATATTACATTATGGATACTGTTATAATCTATATTATGACATTTTATAACATTTTATAGCAACAAAAAACATGTTAAAAGTGTATTATAACAGTCTTATTATTTCTAATCATACTTTATAATCGTTAATCACATAGCCAATAACATGTTTATAGATTGTTTATAACCACATATAACGGATACCTAAAGTGTTACCAAATACTTTAAATTCGGTTTTGAGAACATTTAATTTCTAGACATTTCACAACTACATTTCCCACCATCCTCCTGAGGATGATGGGAAATGTAGTTCTGAGAGGTCCACACGGGTACATGTGAAGCCATATTGAAGCAGGGAATGCAATTTAAAAGTTTTTTAAAAAGTGGTAAAAATGTAAAAAAAAAAAAAAAACAAAAACAATATACACACACCTTACATAAACAGTTATAGCAACGCATGGGAACATGTAACACAATTAAATAAAAAAGGTCCTTATGTACCCTTTAAGTTGTTGTTGTAGATAAGATAACCTGTATTACCAATGTTGATTTATTTGTAAAAGTTCCCTTGAGTGAACATAAAAGTTTGATATGAGGCAAAGACTTAAAATAATCTCTGGTTGCAAAACACTTTAATGACTTTAAGCATAATATACATTCATTAAGATGTGTGGGTATTGAAAAAGTAACTATAGGTAGAAGGGGTGAGGATTTAAATAGGAAACTTTTACAATGTGCATGGGTGAAAGTACTCCATCTGTAGACGGAATTCCATCAAATCTGGGGAGGGGGCAATATAGAGCGAATCTTACTACGATCAAATCTCTATCACACTGCCCTAAACAAATACTGTAGAAATCATGGAGCTCCATCCATCAAAATGCGGCACATTTACAACGTGACAGCTGCTTGGTGCAAATAGAAATATGTGTATCTATTATATGATGAAGAGTTAACGGAAAGTGGGGTGGTACAGATCACGTGGGCTGTGATTAGAGACTAGTGACAGCCGTAAAGATACAGCAAACTTCCATGTATGTATACTACTCATTAATAAGAAGAAATCGTTTTGATTTGGTGCGGTAAAAAAAAACACTATCGAATCAATGGTGAGATCGAAACTTTATTTTAGATTGGGCTGTAGTTACACTTTAACAATAACAATGATTTGATTGAATCTTGTGCTGTTTAATTATCCAATTAATTATCCAATTAATTAATTATTATTCAAAACACAACAAAATGCTTTTTTTAAATGATTTACTATAGTTGAACTCTTGCTGAAGTCTGGTAGTTTCCTGGAGATGGCATAAAGAGCCAAACCATTTACTACTACTAGTATTATTATTATTATTTATTTCTTAGCAGACGTCCTTATCCAGGGCAACTTACAATTGTTACAAGATATCACATTATTTTTTTTTTTCATACAATTACCCATTTATACAGTTGGGTTTTTACTGAAGCAATCTAGGTAAAGTACCTTGCTCTAGGGTACAGCAGCAGTGTCCCCCAGCAGGGATTGAACCCTCGACCCTCCGGTCAAGAGTCCAGAGCCCTAACCACTACTCCACACAGCTGCCCTACTAGTATCAATGTGGAACATTATGATGCAATGAGGAAAAGCTACAGGAGCCGGGATTGATTAAAAAATAATACAACTGACACACGTGTGTCTGTGCGGGGGAATCTGTTGCAAGAAGCACGTCTGTGTTTTTTTTTCATACTGCAGTTGCAGCCAGGTTTGTATTGTTTTGGTGTAATACAATTACAGTAGATGTCGCTTATGAACAACTTCTCGGTTCCCAGCAAAAAGTTGTTATTAACCAAAAGTTGCCAATAAGCGAAAAGCCCCCGTTTTCAAGTGTATTTATATGGAACAACGCTATATATTGTAGTTGTACAAATATGGCACTGAAATACATGTGTTTTAAATGTTACAGTGTTAAGAAATGAACATGAGAAACACAAAAAAGGCTTAAATAGCACTACACAACGATGTGTTACAATTGACCTTACAATGAGTAAAGCAAACATAAAAAAATATGTGTTGTACTATGGCAAAGTGGTTATGTGGGTACAGGTGCAGGAGTGTTGCAGTGAGTCATGAAACAAACAAGGAGGATTATAATTCAGTTGGAAAGGTACTTTTTTTATTATATCCAGGTCTGGTGACCAAATAACACAACAATGTGGATTGGACGGCGTAAATAACAAGGGGTTACAGTCCCAAATAATAAACACAAATATCCACCCAACAATAATACTAACACAGTCACCAGTCCTGGGTGCGTGCAGTAGTGCTCGTGGTGGGTGATACAGTTTATTAATGACAATCGTGCAGTGCTGTTCCAGGTTAGTGCTGGCCCTTGGCGACAGCTCTGGAATCGTGTTTAGCCATCTAGCAATATACAAAACAAGACAATTACAGACAAACAAAACAAAACACTCACAAATGTTTTTTTTCTCTCTCACAGGGTTTCTCACAGTCCTTACAGTTCAAATGTTTAAACCAAACAAAGGAACAAAGGGGTCACACATGATCCCTTTGTAAATGAGTGCAATCGCCTCTCCAATCTGCGGCTGCCACGTCGTTTTCCTTCTGTGTCAATGCGTTCTTGCAAAGGAGTCTGGCCTTCATCCAGGCTGAACAACTTCCTGACCCTGGGAAAGAACTGTCAGACCAGCCTGTCCAAAGAACTCTGTTCTCGCTGCTTAGCGCCCTCACAGGTCGGGAGGGAGATTTACAACCAAGAATCATTGTATTTCTGTCACGTGTACTTACAAACAATTCTAAAGTACACACTTTTAAAATAAGAAATTGTCCAACGTTGTCTACTTTTTACAATGTACCACCTCCCGCTGTAAATCCATCTCAATTTTGCTTGCAGCTTTGTAGCCAGTTTCAAAGCCTCAATTCTGACTCAGTTCACCAGAAATATGCAGTTGCGAAGTCAGTGTGTTATAAAACCAGCATGAAGTACGCACATAACACATTAAAGTCTATGGGACGGGATCGGTTCCTGAGAAAATGTTATTAATAACGTAAAGTTGTCTTTATCAGGGTTGCTAATAACTGGCATCTTCTGTACTTGTGTGGTTTTTGCTTAGTGCTTTGTAAAGCGATGTCCTGAAATAAGGGAGCAGTGCTTCCTGGTTAGAATTAAGACTTTTGTTTATTATCCGAGATATTATTTAAATGTTTTGTGTCTGGTATATGTTCACTGTGTAGCCTAATCATCAATGCTTAAAAAATGAATCCATTTTGGGAGTTAAAATATACATTTCACGTTTAAAAGCAAAATGTATAATTTAGAGATTAAATATGACACATTGCTAAAACATGGCTTCTCTTATATACTATTATATTATTTGAGGATCATCTCTACCCCTGGTTGTGGCGGAGTGTCCCGCCTCTATTTATTATTATAACAGCGCCGCATATTTCTTATTATTTATAATTTAAAACCCTGTGAGGATGAGTGGCTGATCAGCTACTGATTATTTAACTAGCTGACAGTCGCGCATCCTTACCAAACGCGTGCAGACTGTGGCCGAGCAGTAATAAGATAATTAACAGCTAGTTAACCCCTCGGCCAGAGTATAAGAACCTGCAGCTGTCCTTGCTGCAGGGTTGGGGTGTACAGAGAGGAGGTACAGGGAGATAGAGAGGAGACAGAATATAAAAACAATTGCTAAAACGTGCTGGATTAGCCAGCACAACACTTACTTGTTTGTCTGTTTATTCATTTGGCCCTTGTGCCCTTTTGTTTATGTTTTGTTGTTTGTTTAAATCTTTTGTTTTTAGTTTGTTTATTTAATAAATCCACGCTGAGTGCCGTTGCATTCAGCTTCACCCGCCCATCCATTGTTTTGATTCAGTTACTTCCTGGTCCGTGACGTCACCACACCTCACCACTGCGAGCCATCCTGCCACACTGGTATATAACTGTATCAATTCATCAACAAAGTCCTCCTGTAGATCATTGTGATACCTCACTTGTAATCTGTGGGCAGCCGTGCCTAGTTCATCATTAGACAGAGACATTAGGTTTATCAAAAAACTGAAGTGGGCGCATGTTTCTCTGTATGTGTCGTGCCTGTGTTTTAACTCAGTGTTCAATTTGTCAATCATAGCAAAAAACACCTCACCACGAAATTTGTCTCTTCCTGACAAAATGTGGTCTGGCTCCACTGACTCATCTGATTGACGTTTTCTCTTTATATGTCAACTCTTCTCGCCCTTGAACTCTTGTGACACGTTATCTGACATGTCCTTTGCTTTTTCCTCAAATGTGCAAAAACTGCATACGCAGGTCCTCAACAAAATCAATGAGGGAGCTTACTAAGTTCACTGCTGTTACCAGGTCTAGATCTACAGCTTGGAGGGCAACGCTAGTGGACTGAAAGCGTTGAAGTACTGTATTCCAAAATATGCATAGAACGGCCGTTTCTAGCTTTGTCATTTTATTGAAAAGGGACTGCGCATCAGCGCGTGTGCTAGAATTCTGTGTTGTATCATCTGAAAGGTTTTTCAAGGACTCCTGCATATTTGCATAATACAGGGAAAGGGCTTTGGTGGCCTGTGCATGAGCTGACCATCGTGTGTCAGACAGGTCTTTAAGTGTCTCCACACGCTTGTTTTTGTTTGGGTCAAGTCCATCTTTGATCAATTTCCAGCGGCGGGGTGACGCAGAGTAGAAATTGAAGAGTGACTGAATAACGCGGAAAAAATTGTTTGCCTCCGTGCAGCAATCCACTCTGCTCATTCCCACTAAACTTAGAGAGTGAGCTGCACAGTGAACCCAGTCTGCTAGAGGATTCACCTCTTGTATGCGCGATCTCAATCCCTTATACGTTCCGGACATGTTACTGGCATTGTCAAAACACTGTCCTCTACAGTTCATGCTCTCTAAAACGTTTGTGACTGACTGAAAAAGTGATTCACCCTTGTGGCTAATGATTGGTAGAAATTTCAGGAAACGTTTGTAAATCTGGCCCTCCTGTGACACGTAGCGAATAACAAACGTCAACTGGTCAATGTGTGAAATGTCGGGAGTAGAATCAGCTACGATGGAAAAATACTTCACCTTTTGGACCTGAAGTATTATTTCAGCTAATACCCTTAAAGCAACGAATTCCTCAAAGATAGTGGATGATAAATATGAGGGAGTCCCCCTTCCCTTATTCCCATACTTCCTCATGTGTTCAGCGAGAAAAGGATTGAACTGAAGTAATTCCAAAATGCCAGGATAATTACCATTATTGGGGTAACCGAAGAGTTCATTGTCTCCTCTAAAGGCAAGACCGCGCTCTGCCAGAAACTTGATCACAGAAACAACCCGCCTGAGTACCTCACTCCAGTATGCCTGTTCCTCTTGACACTGTGTTTTAAGCGCAGCATCTATACCATTGATCTGAGTACGAGGCACCTCAGAGCTGACAAGACAAAAGAATGGATATTGGCTCGATTCTATTGGGTAGGTCTTCATACAGATGTGTCGAAATATGTAGCCACATGCCTAGACTGCCAGCGAGTAGCGCCGGGTCGAGTGCGCCCCGTCCCTTTGGTTCCACTGCCGATTATTTCCACTCTTGGTGGCACGATTTAATCAGACCTTGAAGCAGATGCTGAGACGTTTTGTAACACAAGAGCAAAAACATTGGGCATCGCTTCTTCCCTACCTCCTTTTTGCAGTGAGAGAGGTGCCGCAGAGCTTGACAGGGTTCTCCCCCTTCGAGGTGTTGTACGGCCGACAGCCTTGCGGCATCCTCGATCTGTTGATAGAGGGATGGGAGGAACACAAAGGCTCGTCCAAAAATGTAGTGAAGCATGTGCTCCTACTAAGAGATTGCCTGGATTTGGTCAGTCGTTTGGCCCAGGACAACCTCAAATCGGCTCAGCACTGGCAACAGCAGCATTACAATACAAATGCACTAATTCAAACCGGTACTCGGAGGCTGCAATGAGAATGGAGACAAGGTTGACTTCCTTACCCTGGATTATTAGGCAATGGAGATGAGAGGAGATGGAGTGGCATCTGAAGGAAGTAGAAGGTTGGTAAGACGAGGAAGCAGAGGCAGCTGTGGCCAAGTTGTACTGCGGGGCCTCAGGATCGGTGGCTGGGAGAACAGGGCCTGAGGTGGGATTTGAGGTTGAGGCGGAGGCTGGAATGGAGGCTGAGGCTGGAGCTGAGGCCGAGGAGGGAAGGGCTGGTGCGGGTCTGTGTCTGAGCTGTGCCTCGATGGATTGGAGATGGGAGGAAAGAGATGAAACAGACTATGTGAGAGGCTGCAGAAGGCCTTTAATGTCTGAGAAAATCTCTCTGTGAAGCATGGGAAGATTGGCTGCATGTTTGTCTGCTGCTGCAGGCTCGTGCTCATCTGCTGCTGCAGGCTCGTCTGCAGGCTGATCCATGAGAAGGTTAGGGGAGAGAGAGAGAGTAGGGCTGGATTGCACAGAGAAAGTAACTGGAGCCTGGCATTGAGATTGAAAGCGCTGGGCAAGGAGCTGAAAAGCTGGTGCAGCTGCAGTGGCTAGAGCTACGGTAGATGCGGTGGACTGCGCAGATGAGTGGGGCTGAGCGGGGCTGTACCTTGGAAGTGGAGGGATGGGCTCTTGACGCTGCCGGGGCAGGAAAGACTAGATCAGCTGACTGGGACTCGCACAGGAGGGCAAACATTGGTTTTCTGTCAGTACGTGCTGGTATGGATATTCTAAGATCAAACAATGATTTAAGTAACTTGTTAGTTGGCCAGTCTTTGAAGAAGAGGCAGCTTGGATTAGATTAGACTGAGCAGATCTCTTGAACTGGAGCTGCTGCTGGAACTGGAGCAGAAGAGATGTCTGGAAACCATGAAGGACTTCGGTTGTCTCCGAAATCCAATGGACGAGAGGTACTGGGAGGAATATCCATGCTTGATTGAAGTGAAATATCTGCTAGTGTGATAGCAAGTAGGTGGTAGTTCTCGCTCCCCATTTTTTTGAAAAGTAAACACACAGAGTATGAATAGACTGGTAGCCTACCGGCTCGTACGAAAACAAACAAACTCTAGAGAGGGCGGAAGTGGAAACAGGAGACTTATATCGAAGAGGGAGAGTGATTGACTCACCAGCGCCCCCTCGAAACCCAACCTAAAGGTCTGACTGCGGCAAATTAACACCTGCTTTTCAGAGTTCTTAAAATAATCAAGCAAATACAAGGCCCTCAATTACCAGCAGCTATAATAGACCTAATTCGCAATATCCCCTCCCAATTTTAGCAGTTTATTCAGAAACACCCCAGAATTACTTATGCATATACAAAATTACAAGGGATAAAACACACAGAGACATTGCCCCACAACTCACATATTAATTGCGTGTTTATGCCATTGCGTGTGTTTTATAAAAGCCATCCAAGAATTCAGAACCCTTAGCGCCCGTGTTATGGTCATAAAACATGTGCAATCCTTTTATAAATCTGGACGTAAGAACCCTCATTTACACTGTCTCTGCCCCCTTTTTGCGAATTTATGCAGGAACACCCATAATTACAAATAGCAAATAGCATTGCACTTGTTTTGTACATTTCACCCAAGACTTCTGACTCGTTTGCAACTATTGCGAAGGTTGCAACACTTTAGTACACCTACCCCCTAGTGTCTTGTTTTAAACTATCGATTCCACTGACATTATTATTATTATTATTATTATTATTATTATTATTATTATTATTTATTTATTAGCAGATGCCCTTATCCAGGGTGACTTACAGTCGTAAACAAAAATACATTTCAAGGATCACAGTACAAGTAATAATACAATTAAGAGCAAGATAAATACAATGACTTTGGTTCTAGCAAGTACAAGTATGACAAAATACGATTCAATAACGGAGCAGATAACAGTGTCAGTGATAGTTACATCAGGATATAATTAAATACAAAATACTACAGATTAAATAACACTTGACAGATTTCAGTACTCTAAAGTACAGGATTAAATGCAGTAAAATAGGGGGCAGATAAGAGCAAGTAAAGCACATTTAAGGAAGAGTGATGTGTCCAGGGGGAAAAAAGAGGAGTTCTACAGGTGCTGTCTGAAAAGGTGAGTCTTGAGGAGGCGCCGGAAGGTGGTCAGGGACTGGGCAGTCCTGACATCTGTAGGAAGGTCATTCCACCACTGCGGGGCGAGGGTGGAGAAGGAGCGGGCTCTGGAGGCAGGGGAGCGTAAAGGAGGTAAAGCCAGTGTTCAGTGCAGGAGGAGCGGAGAGATCGAGTGGGGGTGTAGGGAGAGATGAGGGTCTGGAGGTAGCTGGGTGCAGTCTGGTCAAGGCATCTGTAGGCTAGTACAAGCGTCTTGAACTGGATGCAAGCAGTGATCGGGAGCCAGTGGAGTGAGCGGAGCAGTGGAGTTGCGTGGGAGAAGCGAGGCAGAGATAACACCAGGCGAGCAGCGGAGCTCTGGATGAGCTGGAGCGGACGGGTGGCGGATGCAGGGAGGCCAGCCAGGAGGGAGTTACAGTAGTCTAGACGGAGAGTGTTGAGTAGGGAGGAGATGAAGGGAAGTAGAGCAGGAGCAGCAGCTTGAAAGAGGTGAGTGGGGAGGGGGTCCAGGGCACACATGGTGGGTTTGTTACCCTGGAGCAGGTAGGAGAGGTCAGAGTCTGAGAGGGGAGAGAAGGTGTAGAAGGAGGGTGAGTTAGTAGGGGAGGCAGTGGGTGTAGGGGTTGAAGTAGGAGGGGGTGCGGGGGAGGGAGAGGTGTTAAAGAGTTTGCGGATATCTGAGATTTTAGAAGAGAAGAAAGAGGCAAAGTCATCAGAGGAGATAGAGGAGGGAGGAGGAGTGGGGAGGGTTTAGGAGGGAGGAGAAGGTAGAGAATAGTTTACGTGGGTTGTTAGTGGAGGCTTGGATTACAGATTGGAAATAAGTACATTTAGCAAAGGAAAGAGTAGAGGAGAAAGAGGAGAGGAGAGTGCGGTAGAGGTCTAGGGCAGCAGGGAGTTTGGTTCTCTTCCATTTCTTTTCAGCAGATCGCAGTGTGATTCTTGCTGAGGGGCGAGCAGGTCGGGAGGTGAGTGGACAGAGGGAGTCGAGGGAGGAGGTGAGGGAGGAGAAGAGGGTGGAGGTAGCAGTCTACAGAGAGTTGTGAGAATGAGTCGATAGGAGGGGGGTGAGAGAGAGCAGTGGAGGCAAGGACAGAGGGGGAGAGAGAGAGCGGAGGTTACGGTGAGAGATGACAGTGGGGGTAGGAGGAGCAGGGAGAGAGGGGAGAGACAGAGAAAAAGAGATTAAATAATGATCAGAGAGGTCCAGGGGGGGACAGAGGGGGTGGAGGGGCAGCAGGCCCTGGAGAAGGTGAGGTCCAGTTGACGGCCAGCTTTTTGGGTGGGGGGGGGTGGAGAGAGACAGAAGTCGAAGGAGTGAAGGAGAGGGAAGAATCCGGCAGAGTGGCTGGGGTTGGAGAGATGGATATTGAAGTCACCTAACAGGTCAGTTGGGGTAGAGAGGGAAGGGAGGAGAGTAGATAGTCGAGTTCTTTGAGAAAGTGAGCGAGAGGTCCAGGGGGACGGTACAGTACAATTAGCAGGAGTTGACAGGGAGAGGTTAGTTGGACGGCATGAAATTCAAAAGTATTAACAGAGAGTGAGGAGAGGTCGGAGGGGACAGAAGAGAGTAAGGAGGGAGAGAGGAGAAGACAAGTCCCATCTTCCCGTCCAGTGAGGGCAAGAGGACAGAACAGGGATGTGAGAGACAGTCATAGCAGGACAGGTGAGACAAATAGGTACAGTGGGAGCGGTGGGGTGGAGGGTACAGACCTGACTAGTTGATGGCATCTTCCAGAGCGCTGTTAAGTTCGGATCTATTCGAACAGCGTCTCGGCGCAGGCCTCTGCTCGCTGGACTCCCACAGCTAGGCGCCTGGCTCTTTTGTTGAGGCTCCTCGGTTTGCTGGTGCTTTGTGCTGGCGCGGTGTGATAGAGAGAGAAAGGATCGATGCTGCAAATCTCCCTCCCAATTAGAAAGGGCGCTGTGTAAGGGGGAAGGTATGCTGTCTCCTAGATCTGCCACCTCGGTGGTAGGTGGAAACCGGAAGGTGACCATATTAGGAGGGGCGCGTAGCTGCAAGAACTCAGGACGATTCCATTGCAGTCAGCTGCGGGGCAGCCCTCTATTGGAGAAATCATGGCGACGCGTTGGCTGCAGGGAGGAGTTTGCTGGGTACAAAGGGGAAGCAGCTATTTCAAAACCTCCCCTTGCGCTGAGAATGAAACGCAAACGGCCAGAGCCTGTATTGTTTTTATGATTTTGGATTACGTGTGTTTTGTGTTGCAGAGGAGGAGTGAGCCGCGGACCGGCAATTATAAAAAGCACGTCCCTGCACTGCACAGCACAGCACAGCACAGCACCGCACTGCACCACGCACGGCACCACGCTTCTCTGGAGCGAGAGCACTGCGTGCACAGAGAACGTGGGGACGGACAAAGTCCCGTTTTTGTTTATTTTTGAGAGAGCTGCCGTGTACCCCCCAATACCATCGCTGGTAAAGGGGTGGACTTATTTTGTGTTCTTTGTTATTATTTTTATTATTATTAAAGTCCACAGACTGTTTTGGGAGAAAGGATTGTGTGGACTTGATTTATTTACTGCACCACTGCACCTGATCACACTTGGTGTCAAGAAGAGGGATTACAATGGACCCAACCGCACTGGCAGCGCTGTTGGAGGCGCAGGAGCGGAGGCATCAAGAATCATTGACGGCCATGATGGAGAGGATGCATGGCTTGTTCCTGGAGGCCAATCGGGGGAGGGAACCGGCGGTTCAACCAGCAGTACCCCTACCAAGGGTAAAGGTAGTGAAGATGTCGCTGGAGGATGACCCCGAGGCTTACTTAGTTGCCTTTGAAAGGCAGGCAACAGCAGCTCAGTGGCCTTGGGAGTGGTGGGCTACCCAGTTGGGCCCCAATTTGATCGGAGAGGCCCAGGCAGCCTACCAAGCCCTGACACATGAGCAAGCCCTGGTGTACGACCAGGTGAAGCAGGCCATTCTCCAGCGGCTGGACATCACAGAGGAGACACACCGCCGCCAGTTCCGGGAGTACCAGCGCCCCCCAGAACTGCGACCCCGCGTGGTGGCCCAGCAACTAGTGGATCATGTGACCCGGTGGCTTTGCCCCGGCACCAACGATGCAGAAAAGATCACCGAGCTGATTGCCATAGAGCAGTTCGTGAAGGTGCTGGGGCCGGACACCCAGAACTGGGTCACCAGGCACCGACCCACCACGCTAGAGGCAGCAGTCCGATTGGCTGAGGGGTATGAGGATGCCTTGGCATCAGCTCCCGTGGTCGTTACCCCCGCTCCTCCCTCCTACCGACCCCGGACAGGACCGACTCCAAGGACAGGACCCCAACAGCACTTCACCCCCTCCCTCCACGGGGCTACTTCTCATCGGCACCCCACGGGCGGCCTTCCTCCACCCCAATGGAGGGCGAGGTCGACCCCCAGCGGGGTGAGAGCAGAGAACCCCTCCCCACTGCCGAACCGGCAGCGGGACATACAAGCTCCGTGGGCGCCCTTTCACCCCACGTGTTATCGGTGCCATGAGGTCGGCCACCTTGCGCGGAATTGTCCGGCGGCGATGGAATGTGGTGCGGCCTCCCATTACTTACCAACAGCACCAGGTAAGTCCAGGGGTAATGATTGGGAGGGGCCTTGCATTGTTGATGTACGGGTTGGTGATGTGAGTACCCACGCGTTAGTGGACTCAGGATGTGGGCAGACTTTAATTGAAGAAGCTCTGTTGGCGGGGGTACCTTGGTGGTCACGCGGGGTCGTGGTCATTTCCTGTATTCACGGGGATAACAAGGACTACCCAATCACTAAATTAGATGTGACGATTGGATGCCATACCCGCCGCGTAATCGTGGCAGTGGCTGCAAAGTTGCCATATCCAGTTATTTTAGGTCGAGACTGGCCATATTTTGAAACAATGATTAATAAAACGGTAACGCCAGTCTCCGGTAAGACCATGGGAGCAGCGGGGGAAACTATTGGGAAAATATTCCCGCTGCAAGCTGATTTGTTCCATTCCCGATTTCGCCCGAAAAAAACAAAAAAAGAGCGAAGGGTCGAAAAATGGGAAGGAATGTCAATAAGACAAGGCTGGGGTTTGGTGGGGGAAACTTCAGAGTCTGTTAAATGTAAGGGAAAGGGGATTGGGACTCAGTGTGACCTGTGGGGGCAGGTTACTGGGGCCCCCAGTGCTGAAGCTACTGTAGCTCCGCTCGATATCCCGAAGTTCTGGGACCGAGATGTGGACCTAGCGTTGGAACAAAAGAATGATCCTTCGCTGGCACACATCTGGGATCAGGTTCGGTCTATCGAGGGGAAGGATGTAGAGGATAACCGGCCGCTTACATATCCTCACCACATTATTGTCGGGCATTTGCTGTATAGGGTATCCCAAGCCACAAGCACAAGCCAGATTGTAACACAATTACTCGTTCCTCAGTCTTTTCGACGTGAGATCATGCGGTTGGCTCACGATGTCCCATGTTCGGGCCATTTAGGTAGCGATAAGACTCGGGAACGAAAATTGGCTCGATTTTATTGGATGGGAGTCTATAGTGAGGTGACGCGATATGTAGCGGAGTGTCCGGAATGCCAGCAAGTAGCGCCGGGGCGGGTTCGCCCGGCCCCGCTGGTCCCACTGCCCCTGATCTCAGTTCCCTTTGAATGAATTGCTATGGACATAGTGGGTCCCTTGAGCCAGTCTGACTCTGGATACACACACATTTTGGTAGTGGTGGACTACGCGACCAGATATCCAGAGGCAGTACCATTGAGATCCACTAGTGCCGCAGCAGTTGCTCGAGAGTTAGTACAGATTATAACAAGAGTAGGGATTCCAAAAGAAATCCTCACTGATCACGGAACGAACTTCATGTCACAGTGTTTGAAAGAATTGTATAAATTGTTGCAAATTAAGTCCATTCGAACCTCTGTTTATCACCCGCAGACGGACGGTTTGGTGGAACGTTTTAATCAGACTTTAAAACAGATGCTAAAGCGGTTTGTCACCCAAGAGCAGAAACATTGGGCTAAACTCCTCCCCTACCTGATGTTTGCAGTGAGAGAGGTGCCTCAGAGCTCGACCGGGTTCTCTCCCTTTGAGCTGCTGTATGGGAGGCAACCACGGGGCATTCTGGATCTTGTGAAAGAAGGGTGGGAGGAGCAAACAAAAACTTCCAAAAACATAGTCAAATACGTAATCCTGTTAAGAGACCGCCTGGAATTGGTTGGTCTTTTGGCACAAGAAAACCTAAAACTAGCTCAGCATCGCCAAGAGCAGCAGCACAACAAACAAGCAAGAATTCTGACTTTTCGGCCAGGTGATAAAGTACTGCTGCTACTTCCTTCATCAGAGTCTAAGTTGTATGCTAAATGGCAGGGGCCATATGAGGTGATACGGGGAATTGGTAATGTGAATTATGAAATTAGACAACCCAATCACCGAAATAAGACAGAAATTTATCACATTAACTTGCTAAAACCCTGGAATGAAAGGGAGGCCCTGTTTATAGCTGGTGACAGTTTAGAAGAGGATTTTGGTCCCACTGTCAATCCATTAGCTACAACTAACATTCCGATGGGAGAACAGTTACTTCCGGATCAGAAACGTGAGCTCTTCCAGTTGGTGGAAAGGTTTAGTGATGTTTTTTCTGATTTGCCCGGCAGAACTAATGTTATTTCTCATGCTATTATTACTCCGCCAGGTTTCAGGGTCCGAGAGAGACTGTACCGGATCCCGGAGAGTCGCAGGGGTCCCGTTCGCAAGGAGGTGGAGGATATGCTCGAGCTTGGAGTCATTGAGCCTTCCCGGAGCGAGTGGTGCAGTCCTATCGTGATGGTGGGCAAAAAGGACGGCTCCACTCGGTTCTGTGTGGATTTCCGGAAGGTCAATGCCATCTCTAAGTTTGATGCGTATCCAATGCCCCGAGTGGACGAGCTCCTCGACCGACTGGGTAAGGCGCGGTTAATTTCGACTTTGGATCTGACGAAGGGGTACTGGCAGATTCCACTCACTCAGAGCTCAAAAGAGAAAACTGCTTTCTCTACCCCAGATGGC
Organism: Acipenser ruthenus; assembly: GCF_902713425.1. NCBI lineage: Eukaryota > Metazoa > Chordata > Actinopteri > Acipenseriformes > Acipenseridae > Acipenser > Acipenser ruthenus. Next base: position 5,279,158 of record NC_081241.1, on the reverse strand, counting down.
TTGTTCCATTTCCGGACCATGCCCTTCGGGTTGCATGGAGCTCCCGCCACCTTTCAGAGACTGATGGACCAGGTCTTAGCTCCTCATCATCAGTACGCAGCCGCATACATCGATGATGTAGTGATTTTTAGCTCCACCTGGAAGGAGCATATTATTAGGCTTTCAGCCGTCCTACAGTCTCTAAGGGGGGCTGGGCTAACAGCCAAGCTGGGCAAGTGTGCATTTGGCAAACAGGAGACCCAGTATCATGGCTACATTATGGGTAATGGCCGGGTAAAGCCTATCGCCTCCAAAGTCCAGGCGCTGGTGGAGACGGCGATCCCGAGAACCAAGTCACAGGTGAGATCACTACTGGGGTTAGCCGGCTATTATCGCCGTTTTATCCCCGAGTATGCCACCATAGTCAACCCCCTGGTTGATCTCACCCGAAAGGCTGCTCCAAAATTAGTTAAATGGACAGGGCAGTGTCAGGAAGCATTTGATATGATTAAGAAGCGACTCTGTCAAGCCCCCGCTCTGATTTCACCAGATTTCAGCAAAGAGTTCATCCTTCAGACTGATGCCTCCCACATTGGTCTGGGGGCGGTAATGTCCCAACAAGTTGACGGAGTGGAACACCCTATCATTTATTTGAGCAAAAAAATGGCTCCTAGGGAAATTAACTACTCTGTCATTGAGAAGGAGTGTTTAGCCATCAAATGGGCTACTCATGCTCTTCGCTATTACTTGTTGGGGCGGTCTTTCTCGCTTGTCACTGATCATGCTCCTTTAAGGTGGTTACACACGATGAAGGACAATAACGCTCGGATAACTCGGTGGTATCTAGCGCTGCAACCCTTCCACTATACAGTGAAACATCGTGCGGGTAAGGAGCATCAAAATGCAGATTTTTTTTCAAGGGAGGGGGGACCATTGGGGAATGTAGAGATGGCCGAGTGTTCCTTCGGCATCACTCTGAGGGGTGAGATATGTGATAGAGAGAGAAAGGATCGATGCTGCAAATCTCCCTCGCAATTAGAAAGGGCGCTGTGTAAGGGGGAAGGTATGCTGTCTCCTAGATCTGCCACCTCGGTGGTAGGTGGAAACCGGAAGGTGACCATATTAGGAGGGGCGCGTAGCTGCAAGTACTCAGGACGATTCCATTGCAGTCAGCTGCGGGGCAGCCCTCTATTGGAGAAATCATGGCGACGCGTTGGCTGCAGGGAGGAGTTTGCTGGGTACAAAGGGGAAGCAGCTATGTCAAAACCTCCCCTTGCGCTGAGAATGAAACGCAAACGGCCGGAGCCTGTATTGTTTTTATGATTTTGGATTACGTGTGTTTTGTGTTGCAGAGGAGGAGTGAGCCGTGGACCGGCAATTATAAAAAGCACGTCCCTGCACTGCACAGCACAGCACAGCACAGCACAGCACAGCACAGCACCGCACTGCACCACGCACGGCACCACGCTTCTCTGGAGCGAGAGCACTGCGTGCACAGAGAACGTGGGGACGGACAAAGTCCCGTTTTTGTTTATTTTTGAGAGAGCTGCCGTGTACCCCCCAATACCATCGCTGGTAAAGGGGTGGACTTATTTTGTGTTCTTTGTTATTATTTTTATTATTATTAAAGTCCACAGACTGTTTTGGGAGAAAGAATTGTGTGGACTTGATTTATTTACTGCACCACTGCACCTGATCACACACGGAAATAGCCTGCCTGATTAATATAACAACTGGCTGGGAAAAGAAAGAACTAAATTGTGTGGAAACCAATCAAATAGCAAATCAACTTCGATTCAATTTAACCACACTCACCTGGTACTAATCACACAGAACCTCACCTAATTCAAACACCAACTTACAATGTTACTGAATGTAGTTAATTTAAAATTACCTGAAGCAGAAGCTTGCCTATCTGCCTCAGACCCCGGTTACCTGTAGACTGACCACAAGTAGATTCACTCGGCTTAAATAGGTACCAACCTCACTTTGCAAGGGAACTGGCAACAGCTACTAACTGCTCTAGAGACAATACTTTCACATTGTTTGTCCTTTATACCGGACTACCGGGTTTAGAAAGGTGTTCTGTGAAGGGATTTCGGGACCATGCTTTGTGCTGAGCTTGCTTGTATGCGCGACTGCCAGGTGATGTCCAAACATGATCTCAATAATTTACTGAACTTTCTTGCTGCAACCTACTTACAGCTTGTGTATAAAATAAGCAAACAAATATAAGACTTTAGTTCTCGCTCAGTAGTGCAATGAACAGATTGTAAGTGTACAACTCCTTTGGTACACACTGTTGTTACCTTCCATCTGCAAGAATAGAAGCTTGACAATCTTGGAGGTTGCAATCCGGTACATTTCGAACCACTGTCTTCCTCAATTTGCATTGAAATTGAGCAACACAGCTGAAAATACCTATGTTGGTTGCATCATTTTTAGCAGATTTGACTTAAATGTACTGTTTATTGCAATTGGAACCAACTACCTACTTTAATAAAAAAGGTTTGAAATAATTTCAATGAGCATTTTTTAAATTGTAAGCTCAACAGTTACAAAGTAACCTGGAGTTTATCTTGCGTGTCCACAGTGTATCTAAAGCAAAGGATTCTGTGTGAAGTAATTTATTCCAAAGTGATATGATTTATAATTAGCACTATTTCATTAAAATAATGACACCATATACAAAATACATTTTTAATCGGATTCAGAATCAATGACTATTTAAAAAAAAAAAAAAAAAAAAAAAACTTTTCCTTTCATTTTACTTTCACCACTAAAGTTTATGCAGTCCTGTTTGAATGTTGCCATACAGTTGCCATACGTCCTAATATACAATCCCATGGTGAGATATTACTATTAGAAAAAAATAACAAATACATACTTTATTATTACTCAATCAGGGTTCTTAAAATGATTATATATATATATATATATATATATATATATATATATATATATATATATATATATATATATATATATATATATAAACAAACTCACAGAAGACGCAAGTGCAGGGGCAAGAGCTATAAAAGAGAATATACGTTTTCTTGATTTGCTAGCCATGTTTGCTTCACACTTGGCATGGATTGGCACGCATTAGACAATTTGGGTTAGGTCAGTGCTAGGCACAAACTCTGTGATTACGGACCCAGATGGTGTATAGACAAAAAGGAGCTCTCTAAAAACCAGCATCAAAAGATATAAACCATCTCCCAAAAATGCAAATACTTGGTAGATATGAAAAACTGAAGAGAATTGCTGAAACATTTCAAATAACTTTGTGTGTTTAATATGTATGGGTAGCTGTGTAGCCTAAGGACTTGCTAACAGCAATAAAAACAGCAATAAAAAGTTGATCCATGCAAGTCTCCATCTGTTTCTAGTTTTCATCAGTTATATGATTCAAAAGAAGCAATTGACAAGTGGCAACACAAATAAAGGTATAACTTGCTCATGCATGCTGCGTTGGTTTGATTAGGAATCATGCCCATGGCTACAATCAAACTGACGCAGCATGCATGAGCAAGTTATACTTTTGTTTGTGTTGCCACTTGTCAGTTGCTTCTTTTGTACTCACAAAGCACTTCTATTGTTAATTCCTGAGGTTTTTCCATCACGCAGACCTTGCTCCTGTTCTGTGAATTAGGATATTATGTTCGAAATTGTAACTGTGTTGAAATACACTTTATTTTAATATTTATTTAAAAGGTTTTCTTTTTTTAAAGGCATGTTCAAAACACTTGCCAAGTAGTGCCAGCTATAGCTATAACTATGGCTGGTTGTGTGTGTGTAGCACACCTGTCTGTCTGATCTGTATTCCCTGCTTGGAGACTGCTTAAAAAAATACTGTATTGTCTAGCTGGTTACCTGCAATTGAGCATAGTGCATTTAATAGTCGTAGATCGTGAGTAGCATTACAGACCCAGGCTTGTTCTATTCAGTGAAAGAGGCATTTGTTGCCATAGAAAGGTCTATTTTGGGATCAAAGAAAAGGTATGTTTCTTGCTTGGCATGCCTGTGGGGGACAAGCCAAAGGGGCAATTTTAAAATCACACAAAACAAAAAATCACCACTTAAGAGATGATCTCTGCATCACAGCCAAACTTCTGAGAAATGTAATCTAGTGACAACAGGGCATGTCAGTTTCTCCTTTAGAAAATTGAACACCGCTACCTCCGTGATTTAATCCAATCCAAATCGGTCATGTCAATGTGTGACGGGGTATGCCTGTCCCTATGTTTATTTTGTATTTCGTATTATTATTATTGTGAATTGTGTTTTATTATGATTTAAATGTATTGTTTTGTGTTTGATTTTAAAAATGATGTGGTGTTTTGTTTTGCAGCATGGATGGGGTTAAAATTCCCCATCCAGCTAAACACGTGCGTAATATGGCCATCTCCAAATTAATTAAGTGATTACCAATTTACAGATGGCCACGTATATATTAAAAGTGGTGGTGGAGAGTAGGAGAGAGAATGAAAAAGGAGATGAAGAGAAATAACTAAAAGACGACAATTGCTACGTGTGCTGGATTTGCACCAGCACGGTACTTGTTTTATTTTCCATATGTTTGTTTGTTTGGCCATTGAGCCCTTTTGTTTAAGTGTTTAGTGTTTTGTTTATTTATTTAATAAATACAAGTGCATTTACGTCTCACCCCGCAGTACTTCGTTGTGTGTATTTCCTGGCCTGATGTCACCCACCCAGCCATCTTGTGACAGTGTCACAGATGACCTTTGGTAAAGTTGACAAGTATTTCTGGGGTTGGGCCTTGAAAGGGGGCAGAGGCAACAAATCATTAAATGGAACACGGCACGCAAAGCAAAAGGAAAAGTTGGAGGCATTCAGTGCCGTTGTACAAGGTAGTTTTACTGCTAATAAACTTCCTGGTTTGTCATTAACAGGGCACTCTGTGGTCAGAACACCAGTGTCACTGCCTAGTGAAAGAAAAGTCCACGTGTGGGTTCACTAGACACCCTCTGCTTTCGTGGCACTCGGAGGAGGTCAGTGTCAGGTAAGTTTGCCACTTTTATTGTATTTCTCATTTTACAGCTTCAGAGAAATGCTTTCAGAGGTGTTTTTTTTAAAGAACGGTTTATAATGATCGCGTGTTGTATTTTATATCTTTTTTGGTTTTGTTTTTCATAAGAACATAACAACATAAGAAAGTTTATAAACGAGAGGAGGCCATTAAGCCCATCTTGCTCGTTTGGTTGTTAGTAGCTTATTGATCCCAGAATCTCATCAGGCAGCTTCTTAAAGGCTCCCAGGGTGACAGCTTCAGCAACATTACTGGGGAGTTGGTTCCAGACCTTCCCAATTCTCTGTGTAAAAAAGTGCCTCCTATTTTCTGTTCTGAATGCCCCTTTATCTAATCTCCATTTGTGACCCCTGGTCCTTGTTTCTTTTTTCAGGTCGAAAAAGGCCCCTGGGTCGACATTGTCTATACCTTTTAGGATTTTGAATGTTTGAATCAGATCGCCACGTAGTCTTCATTGTTCAAGACTGAATAGATTCAATTCTTTTAGCCTGTCTGCATATGACATGCCTTTTAAACCCAGGATAATTCTGTTTGCTCTTCTTTGCACTCTTTCTAGAGCAGCAATATCCTTTTTGTAACGAGGTGACCAGAAGGTGACCAGGGTTGAGTTTAATTGTGCTTTCTGTTCAGTTTGTTCCATCTTAGATTAGCTGCAAATTCTCAGTGAATACTTCAGATTCCGTGCAAGTTATAGTCAGCTCCATGTTTTATCCAAGGCTGTATTTTCCATTGCAGGTGATTTATGTTTCAAGGAATCCTAAAGATGCAATGGTGTCGCTCTTTGACTTTTCCAAAACATGGAAACAGCAAAGAACATTGGTGACCTCATGGAGAAATATTTAAGTGGACAATGTAATCAAGTAATCTTTCTTTTTTTCAGGTTGATGTTATACTGTCATGTCCTGTACTTTAGGTGTAACAATCTCTACATCAACCTCTTTTAAAAGAAGGTGCAGTGTGGGAGCACAGGTATGAACAAATCCATTATTGTTGCCTGATGGCTGAGTAAAGAGTGGGCAAGGGTTACAGTCAAATACAGCAATCTCATTTAGACTGAAACACTGAATGAAAGTTATAAGGGATTTCACAGCTTATAAAATGAAGTGTTCACCACTACACAGAACAGGGGCCCATTAAAGAGTAAGTAGTGGGGTTCCAAAAAATGTAGAGTTACACATCCCCATGTGTTTCTACACCTGTTTAAACAATGCGCCTGGAATTCTTCTTTTCATTGTTAATTAACATCCTGACAGCTTTTTACACTGATAACTTTAAACTTTGAAAGCAACTTTTAAATGTCTGCTCTAGTGCTCTGATAGTGTAAGGATTATTGTTCACATTGTCCAACAGGTATCACAGCAATAACAGTCCAAGATGTGATACAGAACAGAAAAGCCAGACCACATTTTTTATTTTATATTAACGCTCTTCCTGCATTGATTCTGAGGACAGATCTCAAACCTCAGTGCACTAGAGCAGCCATTTTGAAAAGAGCTTTTCTAAGCTGAAGAGATGTCATTCTTTTAACCTGTCCTCATAGTGCATGCCATTCAGTCCTGAGATCAGCCTAGTTGCCCTTCTCTGTACCTTCTCAAGTGAAACAGTAATTCACCTCCGGGTCCCGTGTCAACCACAACACTCAAACAAATGGCAGTTGTGACAATGCACAACCAACCACCACGGAAACTGCGGGACCGTGTTTAAACTAACTACCGAGAATACACGTTTTATCTACAAACATTTCATAAAAATAAATTAAACTTTACAAAACAAAAGACTACCTCACCAAGAGGGAAAACGCACTCGGTGTAAACTCAAATAAAGAACTCTTGTTCAAATGAAAACATTCACTTTACCTTACAATACTTTACGATACACACTTGATTTTGCAGGCTCTTTTCAGCAGGACAATCCAGCGGTCTTCCCCACAATCACCCCCCTACTGTCCTGTCCTACTTCCTTATATACCCAGAAACCCCGCCCTATCCATTAGTGCTCAGGTTCCTGGGTGATGTAGTTTTTCTAATGGCCATTTCTTAAAGGCGACGCCGCTCTTTCTTACAATATATATATATATATATATATATATATATATATATATATATATATATATATATATATACGATAGTAAACACGTGCGACACTGAAAGTGAAAGTTCTCTATATTGTATATAGACAACGTGGTTGAAATACCAAAATGTCCGTTTACATTTAATGTTGGTATATATTTGGAAAACACACCATTAAACTACTGTATAAGGAAGGTATAATGTACAACAGGGTATTAATCTTATGACAAACGGGAACATGCGGTATGAAAGATGACTAGTGTTGTATTATTTTTGTTTATTGAAATACACAGTGTTAAAGCAAAGTAAATGAGAAATAACTATGATGGGAGTTAATTTGCGACTTTGTCTTTTTAGTTAAATAAGCTGTATTACGGGAAACAACCATTGCTATTGATATTAGGAAAGTAAAAAATTAAATGTTTAAAACCGAGTGTTTATGCGCCTGATGCTATACTATATACTATGTGCATGTGTGTATATATTATGTACTGTTAGGTATCAATGAGGCTGTATCATTTCAGGATGTTGCTAATTCTTATGTTAATGTATAAAGAGAAATGTAAATACAGTGATATTATTTAAATATGCTAAGTACAGTAAAAATAAAAGGTTATTATTGAAAATATATGCAAGTATGATTTAGAATGAATAATTTCTAATGGAATCAATAGGGATATTGATTTATATTTGAGATTATTGAAACGTATGAATATGATTATATTTGGAAATGTTATGAGAGCATTTATTATTTTTCATTATAAAAATACTGTCTAGTCATTATTAATGAAACACCGTGGTGACTGCATTGTGTTATAGAAATGTGTGCTGCTGTAAAGTTTTTAACTTTTATGTTATTGTTTTTCAGAAGAAACATTGCACACTGGAACGAGAGTGTCCACAATTCTTTCTTTTAAGTATGCAGCATATACTGACAAGCCGGCGAGTCAGAAGTGTTCTATATTGTAAAACGTATTACCGTCATTTGATGTACTGTCAGACTGTAAACTTGTTTTAGTAATTCTAAATATGGTCAGTCATTTTTATGCTATGACTGTATATTGCTTTACAGTCATTTACTGTAATTTAGTATATACAGTGTGATCGTATGTATTGCTTTACGGTTACTTGCTGTAAATCAGTTTATAAAGTGTCATCGGATATTACATTCAAATCATTTGCTGTAAATAAGTTTATACGGTAACACCAGTTATTTTGAAGGTATTTGACTGGCAACACTGCTGCCAGTCGTTTTACCGTTAAATTATATATATATATATATATATATATATATATATATATAGATAGATAGATAGATAGATAGATAGATAGATAGATATAGATATAGATAGACAGACATAACTTAGCAATACATTTTGGGATTTCATATTTGTTACAGTTAGTACGATACCACAAGCCTTTAGTATACAGAAATTGCTACACTAACTTAGTAACATGTTTTAGTAACCTACAGAACAACCTAACCCCCTAATTGAACTGATAATTTGCTTCATTATTCAACATCTGCAATAAAATAGGAATGATGAAGATGTTTGCTAATAGTGTAATGGATGTGTACAACAGAGCAGTTAAAGCATAAAGAAACATGCTCATTGTGAAATGTGTTGAAGTGTTTTCGCTAGATAAAACTGATTTCAATGTCTATCTAATTTCCAACTTTAGAAAAGTGTCTGCTCGTTTACATTCTCCTCAGCTAAGTGTAACCGTCACTGAGGGCTTCAACTACCCGGTAAGCTATTGTGTCATGTTTTCTTAAAGAAAAAAGGGGGTTAAATCGTGCAGATCAGCGTTATACAAGAAGAGAAAGCACTGCGCAAAAAAACCAAACTACTACAGGTGAGTTATACTTTTTTAGTTTGGGTATTTTTTTTAACACTTACTATTATTGAATTTGGTTGGTTTGTGTTTTTTTTTGTGTTTTTTTTTTTTACTGAAATAAACCGTTGCATTATTTGAGGGGAAAAGACTGACTAGCTCACAGGCGAATTCCTAAACCCATTCCGTCTGTGTAAGTCCTCTGATAAGTCAGTTACATCTGTTTTATATATCTATATGCATAGCCTTTTGTAGCCTGTTTAAAATGAGACATTCCCAGTTATTTGATGGTATTGATCACATGCAAAACCAATTAATACACTGTTAAGTTCATGGGGGTGATGTAAGGATACGCGCAAAGTGAACTGCAGGTACAAAACCCCCTTAATGCTGCCATAAATTGTGTTTAGAAACCATAAAGTCTGATTTTACTGGCCGCTAAAAATGCAGCATAAGTAAAGAATGATGTTGACCTGACATTCTGTATCCGCTATCAAATTTGCACTTTGCCATCATTAATCTATTAATTATATTGAAATGCATTTAAATGAAGAAAAGAGCATGGAATTGGGCGGGATCTGGATACTAAGATTGCGCAACTTAGGCTCTGGTTCCTTTCACACTATCTGGAGGGATAGCCCAATCCACCTAGAGTGCTAGGCACATTTCTGGATGTCATGCTAAAAAGAGCATGCCAATATACATATCATTTCACATCAGTTGCTAGCGTAACTGACGTTGGCTGAGGCTTTTCTAAACAATTCCGATTCATGCTGCGTGACCTCAGCTGTAAGTATACTCATTTCCTTCTCAGAAAACTTTTATTTTTTTTGTGCACCAAGAGGACTTTGCTACCCTGACTTTTTTTTTTTTTTTTGGTTTGTATTTTCGTGCTCCACAAATGTCATACAGCAACTATTGCTCTCTGTACTCCAAACTCTGCAAGTGCGATCACTAAATAGACCGATGCGCTCATAATTGCGGATCATTATTTGTGTGTGTGAAGTAATTTGCATTGTTGTTACGCTTACATAAGGCGAAGTGCAAAGTACTTGACTGGCCACAATGCAATTTGAATTTTGCATCCTCAGTTATTTGCACTGCGCCTACACTTACATCACCCCCCAGATTCAACCACTGCAGAGTTGTATAGGCTTATTTGGGATCCTGTGTGTGTGTGTGTGTGTGTGTGTATATATATATATATATATATATATATATATATATATATTGCAACAAGAGTCATTTGTGAACTACAATGCTTAATATTGAAGAGGTGCTGACCAGTGTTAGGTAATTGTATGTGGTGTAGGTAGAGTCGCTATGGCAATCCAAAAGTACAAAACTCTTTGAGCCAAACATTCCATTTTAATGGCTTACCATATAAGTTTCCATAGGGACATTTATAGTCACATTCTCAACATTTTCTTCAAAAGGATTCAAGACATAACTGCTGCTGATTTTATATTCATCAAAATATTCATTTAAAAACATGGTGGTAGAACAAAGAATGCTTTTCGACGCCTAACCTGTCTTCATCAGGTTCATATATATATGTCAATTAATCACAGTTAACTTATGCGATTAATTCGTAATTCTTTGAGAATTATTTTAAAGCGCGTTAATCGCATTGCTGTGTCTTGAGCCTTTCGGCACACCGTACTTCAATCCCGTCCGCGGCAACATTGTATTGAGTGTCTGAGTGCTGTTATTGTTTAAATAGAAAGCTAGTCACTGAACCGCTTAATGGAGAAAAGAACTAAAAATGAATGGGATTTTTTTTTTTTTTTTGACGGCTCACTGGACAGAAAGACGCTTACTTGTCTACTGTCAAAGTGAGTTCCAGTATCAAACACGAGTACATCTAGTCTGCTGCGTGCTGAACACGCCTTCATCTCTCAAAATACACTAGCAGCTCTTCTGCTACAGACAATAACAACAACAAATTAAACCCAACAGTTTCAACAGAAATGCAGGGTCATTGCAAGCCCATATCAAGCAAAGTATGATAATACTTTTTTTTTTTAATTAGTTAGGCTGTGCTGGTCCTTTTTCTTGTTAGTTTGCAGTTTTTGGATATGATGACAGTTTATTTTTTTTATTTTTTTATGTTCTCTTCACAATTAACAGTTCATTTCCTAGAAGTGCTTATTATAGCTACATATTTATAATTTTATTTAAAAAAAAAATTCAGTTCACAATGATATTTAAAAATAGATATCCTGTGAATTATTATGTTTTCTGATCTCTGTATGCTGCTGATCAAGCTTGAACCGCACATTGTATTGTGTTGGTTGGATTTGTAATTTCTAAATTATTGCCCCTAGTACATTTTGGTGGTGGTCTCAATGGGTAAATTTCCTGGTTAAATAAATACATAAATAAATACATTTGAAACAATTTTAATTAAAGTTAAGGATAATAAAAACAATAGCATCAAACAAATTTAAATTCAATGGATGTAGTAATTGTAACAATTCAATATGTGATTAAAAACAGGGATTAACTAAGATTAATTGTTCTAATCATTTTTTTTAATCGCTTGACAAATTAGCTTTCGAGTTAAGGTAGGAGAAAGCAATAACTATAGAATTATAGGTAATTGGAATATGGAAATCTCAGCATTACGCTGTACGTTCACAGCGTTTTAAAAGTCAAAATACAGCAACTGCATTCATGTTTCATCCTGTTTGACTAGTGAAAATCTCAGGAGAGTAAGTAAATACAAGTACCTTTCGAGTTAAGATGTGAGAAAGCAATAACTACAATTAGGGGTAATCGGGATATGCAAATATCGGCATTACAAGAGCCAATATATATATGGACGGGAGAGGAGGGCTATAGCGGAAAACTATTGTTACTGATGGGACTATGATGCCCGAAGCCGCAGGAGGTAACAATAGTCTTCCCGGTGAGCATTTATATACTGAAAAGCCATAAATATTAGCGAGCCTTATTATGTGTTTTTCGCATATGAAAAAAAGAAAATAACGTTTTTGGCACGAATACCTTGGTGCAGGTATGTTTTAAATCAGTATCTGCATGTAATGAATGATCCAAATATGACTAAGTGAGAACTCATCAGAGTTTGTGTAAATAATATTTCAGAAGAATTTTGACTTACTGGTAAGGGTTCTTTTTGTCTTCTTCTCTGGATCTTTTTTTTTTTTACCTTCCCTCTGTCGTCTTTGCTCAATAAATAAATAAATAAATAAATAAATAAATACACAATGCACCCTGTATATAAACACCAGATTGGCAGCTGTTTAATTAAGAGTTAATTAATAAAAGTAGCATACTCATTTTCTAGTGTTAGTACCGGTATTGTGTGTTACACGTACTGCATGCCATTACACACAAAAAAAAAATCAATCAGATGTGGGTGCTGTTCTCATACGCCTTTAGACAAGTGTGATTTTGCAAGTCAGTTTTTTTGTTAAGTCTAAACTGGTAATTCTGCAAATATAGCCTTTCCGGTGCTTTTATGATGCCTCGGTATAAAATGAGAAACTGATGCTAAAAATGATACATTTCTTGGTGTTTTTATACCCACAGTGATAATAAAGCTCCATTATCACTTTTAGGACAACATATGTGTATATATTAGAGATTAGGTTCAATTGAGTGATGTGTGTATTGCTGTACATATGATCGTAACACCGCCAATGGTTAGATACATATGAAATATAACATTCAGGTTTGCATTATCTGTGTTAAAATGATATAGGCTGTTGAGATTTATAAAAGAACACAGTGAGATTGGATTTGATCCCTCAACATCAGGTTTAAAAGTGTTACACAAAAGAAAGCACACCTTAAATATCGGTCAGCACCTTACCAGTATATGTGTATCCATGTAAACTAATTATTTGATATTATGATCCAAATGCTCAATTATCTACTTATGTCCTTATCACGGAGACTAATAAAGTAGACGCTAGTTTAGTTTATAGAGTTTAAGAGAAAACAAACTGTTTAATGACAGCCTGTTTCTTGTAATACAAAGGAAACGTGGTTCTTTAAATTAACGTTATTAAAACGGTGAGAGGATAATTAACGGCTAAATAAGTTCTACTTTATAATGACTTGCGATCCTCTTGTATTTGGTTTTAACTAATTATCTAATAGTTAAGTGAGTCAGTAAACATCTGACCTATGCTTTTGTATTAGTTGGAATTGGTACCTATATTTAAAACCTGATCAATATGTAAGTGATTAACAACGCTTTCTTGGCGAGTTGTAAATCAAAAGATACTTCTGCTCTTTCATGTGGCGTTCATTGTGTGAGCATAAGTGCAGGGGTGGTGTGTGGGCGGCACATGTCTGTTGTATTCAAAGAGAACAGAGGAAGTATTGAAAAGCTGCATTTCAACGCAGCATTACTGAAGACTGGAAACTTGGGCACGGTTAATAGTAGAAGTGAGTACATTTTAATATTCTAAATAAACTTGTGTATTTTGGATTGTGAACTCTTGTCTCAAGAGCTAACCCATATTGACATGTTGTAGTGGTGACAGATGATTTTATTACCACAGATATTGGGTTAATTGTTACAGCAGTCATGCATTTAAAGGTACAAAAAGCAGTCTCTTTTCATCAGTGTTGGTGTTCAAAAAAGTTTTATTTCTTCTTAGTTACAACTTAGCCTGCGTTATACATGTGAGGTATATGAGTCAGTAGCTCATAGTTTATGTATTTAATATGCGTGTATTTTGTACTTCTGTGATATTTATTGAGGAGTACGGTTTAAGCACTAATGGTTGCAGAGTGCACGGCAATAATTATCCCCTCCAGTCTCCCTGTTGATAGACATTATTATTTTTCATATTCGATCTGAATATACACCAAGGGGAATGAATATTAGCTCTCCGTCAATTATCACCACAATTTAAAATCATGCAACCATTGGGATCATTAAAAAAAATGCATGACTAGTTATTACCTCTGATTTTTCTGAGGTAATAACTAGGTAATAACTTCGTCATAGGGCAAGTGTAGACTGTATAATGTTTCCAACTGGGGATGTGGAACAAAATAGAACCAAACACAAATATTATCAGTTGTCTGGCCTCCCAAACGTGCTCGGTGTAATAGATTGCACACTTGCAATATCCCCAGATTCAAGGAATGAAAACATCATCAATCTTTAACTGTACAAGTTTTATATGATGCTCAATGTATTATCACGGATGTACTGTAGTTGCCAAGTACCCTGGCTCATGCCACGACTCATTTATCGTGGAGAACAGTGCCTTGTTCAAAAAATTCATATGGGCTTATAAGTGGAGGCTGGCTAATTTTAGAATATATACATAATTCAAACACCATATACACCATTCAAAAACATATGTAACAAACGCATATTAATGTTTAACATTTTTATTATGATTTTTCACCAACATACATAAACATTCAGATATTGCATGTAAATATGAATATTAGTATTGCACCAGAGAATACATTGTGATTTTGAAATAAATTAAGGATTGTTCTTTATAGGCACACATTATTATTATTATTATTATTATTATTATTATTATTATTATTATTATTATTATTATTATTATTATTATTATTATTATTATTTAGTCATTTGCAGATGCTTTTATCTAAGGCGACTTGCAGAGACTAGGGGGTTCTTCACAACCTTAGGTCCCAGAATCTTTTTTGGACTTATTTATTTTACCTTTTTATGGAAGAGGTTGCTTTTATTTTTTCGGTTATATTCAATTCAATTCTATTCAAAACTTTGTTTAACCAGGTAAAGACATTGAGAACAAGTTCTCATTTAAAATGCCGACCTGGCCAAGCGGCAACATAAATACAACAAACAACAATACATAGGCAGTTAGAGACATTACAGCAATATGAAGTCAATAAAATAAAAAATAAAAACCTAATAAAATCAGCATCTGCTTTCACAAGCACATGAAACAGGGAAAAGAGCTTCACGTCTAGAAAAGAAAGCACCCTCTGAGATAAAACCAGGGAGTTTAAGCCTTGATTGTAACTCATTCCAATCGTGAGCAGCTGCATATTGGAATGAGTTATGCCCAACAGCAGTAAAAACACGAGGGACAATTAAACCAATCAAATTGCTGAATCGAAGGTTGTAATAGAGGGGTGATTTCCCGATTAGGGTTTGTGACAGGGTGACTGAGCGGTGACGTCACGGCAGAAGCAGGGACGGGAAAACAAACAAGAAAGAATCGGCTGGCCGTCGTTTTTATTAACAAATCACAAAAATAAATCAAATATTTTAACAAAAAGAACACGTGCTCACAGAGCAAAATAAATAGTTAAACAAAACAAATCTCGAACACCAAATAATAAAAAATACAGGTCAGGCTGGGCTGTAGCCTTCACTGTTCCTGTATCGCTCTTTTTTTAAGTTTCATTTTTGCTCTTCTCAGTTCTCTCCACTCTCGCTCACTCTCTCCTTCCAACACCCACCCCAAACATGGAGAGCTGCAGGCTTTTTATACCGTGGCCGAGGGGTTTAACTAGCTGGCAATTCTCTCATTAACCCTCGGCCACAGTCTGCACAGGTAGCATGACTGCCAGCTAATTCAATAATCGCCAGCTGACAGTCACGCATTTCCACGAGGAAACGCTGTAAATACATTTTTAAATAAATACAACAAAACAACCGGCGCTTCGCCGTCATATAAATACAATAAAACAAATAAAGAATACAAAATAACACAGGGGCGGAGGGGGACCCCGTTCTAAAATAAAACAAACAAATCAATGTACAGGGCTGCTCGTCCTGTTACAGGGTTTTATAGTTCAGTCTCAACCCAGTTTCTCATATACTTGTATTGTTGGAGAATCTAAGCTGTGGTTCGCACCTTTATCACGTTTCTCCCCGACCCTAAGCACTTGTTGCACTTGTATCTGTCAATCAGATGTGGGTGCTATTCTCATACGCCTTTAGACAAGTGTGATTTTGCAAGAGTCGTAAGCAATGTTTGAATAGGAATTCACTTTTGTAGCACCCGGGAGGGGCACTGGTTCTTTCTGATCAGTTAGAGATCAGTCAGGCAGAATACCAGAAGGAAATAAACTAAGACCACAACAATATTCAGGGCAATGAACATCATTTTATTAAACACAGGTGGTTAACTATATTGAACAAATAGGACAAGTCTAGATTACACAGTCACGGCATGGGGTTTGCACTATTCAATAAAAAACAATAGATAGTTAATTATAATAAACAAACAAAGTGCAGTGCTGCTCAATACGATCGAAGAGACAGGGCTTACTAAGAACAACAATAAAACCAATACTTTAAAGCACCCTGTCTCCAGCACTCCTCCAAAATCCCTAATGCCTTTTAAAAATACTAAGTCTAAAATAGTTAAACACACACACACGACACGGAGGGAGACAGGAAGCACAGCAGGAGCCTTGCTCTAAATGTCAGCGGCTGTTTCATTAATTTTTCTCCCAACCCATCACCGAACACAAACAACTGTAATTCCTTCTCTGCTCCTGCTGACTGTGCGTCCAACCTCCACTCCAGACAAACCCGGGTTCACATCCATGACACAATCCAATCTCTCGAATAGATGAAATCAGAAACTTTTATACCAGGTGCTCAGCTTCTTCAAATTACACCTATGCGGGCTGAGAACAGGAGAACATCAATGTGCCAGTGGGATCAGTGCAAAATCTACAGAAAGTAATGTGCCAAAAATAAACTTGTGCCACAAGAAGGTTACAACTATTTATTAGTATTACAAATGAAGAATTATTGGACCACAAATATAAATATACAGAAATAATCGCTTCTAAGGAAATGTGCCAGACAAAGGGCTCCTGTAATGACAGTATGTGGGAAACGGGAGCCAGGTATAAAGGTCCGCCTGTATATCTGTGCGCATCAGAAATCCAATACCTATTCAAACCTAAGCAGAATGTGTTCTTGCCACAAGGTGGTGCTAGTAACTAGTAGATATTTCCAACGCACAGTGATACTCCAAGCTCTACATCCAGACACAATGACTGTTACTGGATGTGTATTATTAAACAAAATTAAATTAAATCATCAAAATAATCCAATTAGCACGTTTGTTTTAGTGCAATACAGACCATTGACTGGTATCTTTTGAAAGGAGTAAAACACCCGTTAATGTGAAAAAACTTAAACCAAACTGGCATGTATTTCAACTTCTCTTAAGCACTGTCAAGGTGTTTTGTATTTAATTTTGTAAAATGAACATGATTTTTCTAGAATAGAGGTAACACTTTAAAATATGGTTCTGTCTGTTTAACAGTGTAACTTACTGACTGTAGTGCTCATACAGTGATTCCCGAACTTATTTACAGCAAAAACTGGAAAATTAAACTAAAATAAAGTGTCTGAGGCTACTTTATTAAAATCCTCTATTTTGAATAATTAATGACACAATCATCTACAATTCTTGTGTGCTGGTTTATTTATTTATTTCACAACAGATCAGCAGTGTCCCAAGGAGCATTTTGTTCATTATTAAATGAATATGAAACTAACCTCATCACTCCTTATGAGATCCAGCTCTGTGGCTCAGAAGCAAGTCATGCTCTTCTGTTTTGTGGTCAAATAAACTGGTTTTAGAGTCACGACAACCACTTTTTTTCACTTCAATGTCATTGTAAATTAAAGATCAACCTATCAAGACAATGTTCCATCAAATCTAAGCAACCAATGTTCCTCTACTGACTCTCATACATGTTCCCCACAGTAACAGCACAGCAGAGTGTAATAAAGCACACTGAAAGAATGGCAAAGTACAGGTTAGCATTGTGCAGCACAGAGGGGTATGGTAAAGCAAATTAAAAATATGACAAATCAGGGTAAGCTATTTTTAATGCAGAGGAAAACCAAAGGCAAAGCATCAGAAAAAACTGAAAAATGACCCTAGCCAATGCAGCATTACCTGTGAATCCTACATCAAGAAAGGAGTGAGTGAGATTTGAACCGTGATTGCACGACTCCCCCTACAGCTCTCATCTATGTATGTATATTTGTATGTATGTATGTAGTGGGATTTTTCATTTACTAATTTAGAGTTACCACAAGTGTAGAAGGGGCAGAGATAACAAGTGCACCATCTAGTGGTCATTTCTAAAACTACCTCACTTCAGTAGTTAAAGGGACTCTCTTCCCCATAGGGTGCCACTGTAATAACTTGGCATATCAGCCTATTGGATTGAAGTAGGCCTGACAAATTAGATAATTAAATAGAACACACATGATAGGTCAGGCTGAATTATTTTCACTGCTTTCATGGATTTCACGGTTTATGTGAAATGTATCCATTGCTGTGAAAATGTCTGAAAGAATAGTGTAAATATACATGTGTTTTATTGCTTAAAAAATTCAGCAAACGTTTGTCTTATTCCTGCACTACCTGTTACACTGCATTTAGAAACCTGGCAGCCAGTTTAGTTTGCTTCTGGTAAATGATTGAACACACATTGCACATAACTGCAGGATTTCTTTAACATGTCTTCAACTAAAAAGTCACCAGCTGCATCAAAGATCAAAAATATTTCTGCTAAAGATTGCTCTGTCCAATACAAGGGGACATTTCACATGTCATTTTTAAATGTATTTATGTTTTTATTTTGTTTGATAATTCACTGCTAGTGAAAAAAGAATGTCTTTAAAAGGTGGAAAAAAACTATATATTCTTGAATTTAGCCTCTTAAAATATGTTGTTTTATACTGTGCAATGCCGTGAAATAAGCAATTTTTACAGTACAGAAATACAGCACAATAGGATATGCAAACAAGCAAAGAAAATGTGATAATCCGACATCCGCCTATCCTTGCTTTTGATATCAGGCATCCAACTATTGCTTGAAATTGGAGTATCTCTTTAATTTCCTTCCATGAACAGCTGTTTTCACATGTCTGTACCTACCTACACTATCATGCAGACAATATTCTTTTTCACACTTGAGCAAAGTTGATCCGGGACTTATTAATGCAGCCTTGCTCACACTACAAACAGATTGAACACTGTTCTTTTATTCTTCAGTGTAGACACACTAGCACTGGCATAACTCTGCAGTTCTTTGTTATGCTTGTGTGTAATATCTTTATGTACATGACACATGCACGATTAAAAAAGTAAGTTGCATTCATTTTTAAGTGGCTTTGTTTCTTTACGCACACTAATGCAGGGTAAAATGACTCGAATCTACCCCGGGAGTTGGATTAGTTAGTCCAGTAGTCAGCCACACTCAAAGACACATTAAGATAAGTGTGAACAAAACAGGTTGCGAGTCTTGCTTCAGTGCACACTCAACATTCTGAAGTCCCTGTGTGAAAATGGGATAATGTATCTGCACTTGATTTTCTGGCTGCTTATAAAATAAATGTCGTTTTCTTGGTAAAGTAACTGGGTTCAGATGATACATTAAACTGACATTTGACTGAATTGGACTAGATAATGTCTCATTACACTCAAACTGATAAATTGAACATGAAGCGAAATGCAGTTTGTAATACATGCCATATGCTGGGCTGTTTTTGACTAAAAGTGACTTCATAAATTCCTCCGATCTTGAAACTGTTCAATCTTCTAAACTGCATTTAAGGGATAATGGAAGTGTCACAATGTTGCTGAGTCCGCTTGCTTCTCTCTATTATACTACATGTGGTGACGTTGAATATTAGGGTTCAAACTGGAATGCAAAAGGAAGTTCAGCTGTGAGTGGCTGAGGCTGTTAGAGCAGGCTGTGTCACCAGAAAGCCAACATTCTGACACTGTGTCTTGCTGTTTCAAAGTTATGGAAGCTGCGGGTTGGAGTTCACACTGAAATGTAACATCCCAACATGATACCTAATGCTTAAGTCGGTTATGAGCAGATCAGTCAGTTCATAGCTACATAACCACACTGTTCTGCTTGACTGAAGTGAATGGAAGCGATAATCATCTTGCAGTATTATGGTAAGGGTATGGAATGGGCTACCTAGTCATGCTGTGAGACAGAATCACTTGGAGCCTTTAAGACCCGACTTGACAAAGTTGTAATTTACAGCCGTGGCAGGGGATGAATGTTACTAACATCTTACTTCCATCTTGTAGGAATCATCTCATCATTGGAACAGAAGACTTCAACAAAAGGGTTCCAAAATCAAAAAAGCTAGGTCTGCATATTGAATACATTCAAGAGAAGAATAAATATGGGTGGCAGTGCTCCTAGTAAAGAATATGTTAAAGTATATCATTGTTGCAGATGCAGCTGCCAAATCACTGGTGATTATGGCAAATATGGCAATGCAGTTTACTGCCGACCATGTCATAATGCTGAAACAGCAGAAAGGGCAAGTGCAGAAGCGAAAAGACAAAATGAGCAAATGGAAATCCAAAAGCAACAACGAGCAAGACAAAAGGAGATGGAGGAAAGACAACGCATCCAAGGAGAAGCACAAAAAAGAAAGCTGGAAAAAGAAAACGCAGCAATGATAACTGCTCAGTAAAGTGCTGTGAGCTTCACATTCCTTCAGCGTTATTTGAAGGATGAGAATCACAGTTTGTGCTCCACAGTCTTGAACCCTTCAATACAGAGCAGGCTTCTTAAGCTCTGCATAGAGGCACATGCATTATTCCTGGTATCATATGAATTTGCAGCTTCTTCTGATGTCTTGATAACCCACACAATTAAAACTAAAGGATTACAGTTCTTGTGTTGTATTAAATAATGAATGTTGATAAACTGTTCACAATGAGCCGATGCTAAGATGCTTTTTTTTACTCTACATAGACAACACAATGTTGATTTTAAAAAGCTTCAACACATAATTCCTGCATGCAAATAAAGAGTTCATACATGCAATTGTTTCTGGCTCTTTCTGTAAGCGCATTGCTTTGACAATGGTGGACGGTTATCACAGTGCTAAATGTACTGTGCATAGAGCCCGATGTGTTTTATTATCAGCATCATTGTCTTCATACTGATACTAATAAATTTTGTCAGTGAAATGATTCAATTGTTTATTAAGATAGAGAAGCTGTTTTACCAGAGTGGGCACTTCTCTCCTAGTCTATACACATTGCATACATTTAGTTTAAGAAATTAATTATATAAAATAGGAGGCACTTTTTTACACAGAGAATTGTGAGGGTCTGGAACCAACTCCCCAGTAATGTTGTTGAAGCTGACACCCTGGGATCCTTCAAGAAGCTGCTTGATGAGATTCTGGGATCAATAAGCTACTAACAACCAAACGAGCAAGATGGGCTGAATGGGGCCTCCTCTCGTTTGTAAACTTTGTTATGTTCTTATGTTCTAAAAGGGTGCCAGGCTTCAGGCTGTCTTTGCTGTATTGGGGAACAACTACATAACTACATACAGGGCTAAAACTTAAGCTAACACACGACTACTTTCAAAACTTACAAAGACAAGATTGTCTTTAAAATGACTATTTGGTTAAACAAAGCTTTACAATTAAACACAATGTTGTTGCTTATGTCTGCCAGCAAGCCTTCTTCTTTACCGCTGATCTGTCTTTTAAACAGCTCAGTCAATTCCCTTAAGGAATAGCAGCTGGTAACTGACCAATCAGCAGTCCTCCTGGCTGATATTGTGCACATGGCAAGTAGCAGATCATTAAGTATCTAAATCAAGGGCCACAGCTGACACTTTCCTGGGTCCAGGTAACAGACACATTGCAAAACCAAAACTAGCAGCTTACACGACTCAGAAAATGATTTAAAGAGTGTTCTGTTCATTGCTAGCTAGTCCAGATGTTTATTCTCTCTGGTTATTCTTTTCCCAGTGACAGGTGGTACAATACAATACATATAGAGAAGGTCTGTGTTGGGGTAGCTTAATGCACTCCCTGTTGTGTGTTAATACTTACCTTTTGCATTAGAAAATACATTTCAAACAGGAAATCTCAAACCACACCAGTGCTGAACAAACAGGCTTCGCTTTCTCTAAATATAGAGATAGCAGTTCATTGGCTTTATAACTGAAATATATCTATTCAGTA
The DNA here is from genome assembly GCF_902713425.1 of Acipenser ruthenus. NCBI lineage: Eukaryota > Metazoa > Chordata > Actinopteri > Acipenseriformes > Acipenseridae > Acipenser > Acipenser ruthenus. Next base: position 5,257,227 of record NC_081241.1, on the reverse strand, counting down.
TACAAAGCCTGGGTGTATTTGTAATCAAACCATATGAGCTAGAAGCACAGCGGTGGGGGGTGGAGAGAACTAGCATAGAAGCCATAGCTCAATCCTATTATATTTGCGTTGCAGTTCGGCATTGTGACTCTATTTATAATGAGATGCAAATTCTGATATCTCCTGTATAATGACCAGTAATTTATGCTGTTCATAAACTTACGGTGAAATTAAGATAGTTGTTCACGAAAAAGAGTTGCTTAGTAAATTGCACGCAGAAATTCTAGGAAGGACGGAGGCTACAAATTTGCAGTATTTACGAACACGTAAGCAACATAGAGCCCAATAAGTATATTTTCTTGTTGTTTCCTGTTATTAGACAGATAACTACAAGATTAAAAGAAGATTATGGATGGATGGCATATTTTGTTTTTTTGAAAGTTTGTTTTATGATATGTTTTGATTTATAAATGCACTATTCTTTGTTTATTTGTTTATTTTCATTAATATATATATATATATATATATATATAAAATAATTGTGTATGCATCCATATTTATATAAATATATATGACTAATTATTTTATGTTTAAAACTGTTTTATGTTTGACCTTTGACCTGCCCAAATGGGACATGTGATATCTGGGCAGAGGACCACATCCATCAAGCAATATTTTACTTTCCAGCTAAAGAGTATTATATGAGAAATATAATACAAATAAATATGTGTTTTTATTTTTATACTGCCTAGTAGCATGTAGGAAACACAGTTAAAAGAAAAAGCACGCATTCCACATATGGGGTTTTGAATTTAGGATAATAAAAAGATACTGTAATATGTATATTTTACTTCATGTAAAAGAGCATTATTTTTATTCCTGTTCATACTCCTAAATACTCCACGAGTATCCTAGCCTTTCCTAAAAGTAAATGTGTGCAGCAGCTAGTATCAGAATTATTATTTAACTAGAAACAGAACATTGCTGTTTAACAAAAAACTAATGATTTATTTGAACTCACAGAACTGCAATGAGAAAGTGAAGTGTGACCTTGAGGACAATGAAAGGTGTAGAGCGGTACTGCAGGATGAAATGTAAACATGGACACTGAATGCACAGCTCACAAGGGCTTCTCATGACACTCTGATCTGAATGCACAGCTCACAAGGGCTTCTCATGACACTCTGATCTGAATGCACAGCTCACAAGGGCTTCTCATGACACTCTGATCTGAATGCACAGCTCACAAGGGCTTCTCATGACACTCTGATCTGAATGCACAGCTCACAAGGGCTTCTCATGACACTCATTCTAACCCCATCCCAATAATTTACAAACAACACACATTTTCCAGGTTCTCTGTCCACTTTATGTTGCAATCAACAATAAAACACGATTCAATTTAAAACCTCCATTTAGTAAAGTAAAAGCATTGATAAACAATACAAAATATAGCACAGGTCTGATGAAAAAGTTTATAATTCAGAAGTGTTAGGCTCCAGGGATCAGTTGTTTGGTTTCCCTGTCCTTACAAAAACTCCCCCTAGAAGAAGCATAGCACAATGTATTAAAGCATAGGTAAACATTGTAAAGACCAGTATGCTAAAGCATATTAAAAGAACATGGCAAATCAGGGTAAACTATATGGTATAACCATGGGAAATGCATGGTAAAACTGTAAAAATAATGGACTAACATACTGTGGAAAACCTTCATAAGGGAGGTGCATCAGTAGCACAATAGACCCGTTCATGTTACATATCAGCAAGGTCTTCATAATCCATCCAAAAGAAATGAGAAACATAAACATATAGAAATGTAGTTCATGTAAATACAGCTCTGACTCAGATTGTGAGGGGTCTGAATAGACAGAATCTGGACTACTTAATAAAAAGCACCCTCAGCATAGATATAATGGAAGAACTGCCTGCTGTATGTATTATCGAGGTACATACACAAATCTAATCAGTTATTTATACCATGCAAAATAACTGCATATTGCAGTAATACTGAAGCATTTGATAATAGCATCTTTAGAGTGACCCAAAACAATACATAAAATCATCTTCTTGCTGTACCAATAAATTGCATTTTATACTGTAACTACAAATTAAAGTTTACTTGATCAACTATATTGCTTTAAGCATAGGCTACATTGCCATTGTTGTGCTCAATCTGTTAGACTCAGCTGTTAACAGCAAAGCAAACTAGTCTTGTAAAGGTACTTGAAATGTATAAAAATCGCTCAGATGAACACTGGTGTGTACTGGAGAATTGGATGATAGTGAAAGAGTTTGAATTAGTTGACACACAGTCTCATCCCACAAGCACCTCTATTGCATTTCTATGTGTGTTCAAAGGTACCAGTATTTCAGGAAACAGTTCTTTCATATGAATGTGATAAAGCCCTGTTCCGGAATCAGCACTGAAGGATTCAGTGTCCTGATTGCCAGGCTTTCACAATTGATGACGTTTGCTTCATTTGACTTGCAATTTTTTTGAGCTTTTCCATTTTTTCTTTGTATTTCCTCTTCTCCTCAGGGAGCAGTTTTTCTCCTTTTGCAATTTTAGCCATTATTTCAGCCTGACTCTTCATCTCAGTTAAGTTTTGGATGCGGTCCTCAAAACCCGGTTTGCGTTCTTCTTTCTCGTTGTGAATGAGGAGGTCAATGTACTCCACTGTTGACAGAGTGTTTGGTTTTAAAGCGATTTCCTCCAGCCGTGCAAGGCAGTTGGATGACATTTCAATTAGCTGCATCAATTTGTCTTCAATTTTATGAAATTCATATTCAAGCTTTTCAAGTATTTCCTTGGTCGTCATAAACTCACCAGATGCTTTTACAAAGTTATCTTTTAGCTGTCCTATTGTTTTCTTGACCTTCACCGATTCATATTCCCATAGAGCCATCTCTGACGAATGGGCAGAGTAGTGACAGTTACCAGGACATATCACACAGTTCCCAGCATTGTCCATGACTGCACACGAGCTAATTTCTTCAGGGGTAGGAAGATAGCAAGCAGAGTGACATGAGAACAGACAGGTATTGCAATTGGTTGATACAATGTTGGTCTTTTTTCTTTTTGCTCTCAATTCGTCTATTTCTGTTTCAAAATCTTTATTTGCAGCGAGGCTTGCCTCGTGTTGTTCCAGACTAGACCTTATGCTTTTTATTTCATTCAGCTTGGACAAACCCATTCGAATCTGAGGCACCAGCTGTTTCAGGGCAGTTTCAAGGCGTTGGCGCTCTTCAAGCACTTTCTTTGTTAAAAGTAAGCTCTTTCCTTTCACTTTTTCTAAGGTCCTGAAGAATCTCTTCATATGTTTTGAACTGTCGAGCCAGACATCTTTTTTTTTCCGAAGGCTATTGTCCTCTTCATCACTCTCAGAATCAGATGTATCATTATCATCAGAAAGCTTCTTCAACACACAATTCTGTGTATATGTTGCAGAATTGTTAAAGGCAAAGTGGGTTGGCTGTCCCTTTTTATCTTTGTGGCATGGCAACTTTGCTGCCTTGATTGCTTCTAAAGCAGGGATATCATCGCAGTCTGCAAATGTGACAAGTATTAATATATTCTCTTCTATGTCTTTTCCGAAAATGGAGAGAATGGAATCAAAAACATATTGTTGCGGTTTTGTAAGGCGAGCCAATGAAGCCTGGACCACGAAGCACACCGCGTCAATATGATCAACTCCATCTGGGTCTGTAAAGAAATCTTTGACTTGCTGAGTGATCAGTTTATCTTGATCCATGCCTCTTGTGTCTCCAAACCCCGGTGTGTCAATAATGGTGAGAGAGAAAGGGACTTGAAAACCCTGTTGGTGACTGAGTTCATATGCAGTCACGGTAGAGGTTTGACTTTCGGCTTGGGTTCGGTTTGTATCTTCATGGATTAATTTGAATCTAAACTTGTTTTCCCATTGCACACCCAAGATGTAATTGATCATCCCATTGATAAGGGTGGTCTTTCCTGCTCCCGTTGCTCCCACAACCATGACTACTTTATTCGTCTCTTTTCCCACCCCCCTTCCGAATATAAACTTTTGATAATGTTCACTGTTTCCAAGGGGCTGTTCATGTAAGGATAGTCGATGAACTGAAGGCGGACCCTCTTTTATTGATGTAGAGAACTGTAGAAATCTTTCACTCTGTATTTTATCTTGAGGTACACTCTTTGATTTAGCTTCCTTTTCCATTGGCGTTACTATTACAACCTCAGCACTTGGTCTACTTCTACCTGCTTCTCCACAGACAGAAGACACCCTGAATCTGTAAGAATGAGTGGGCTTTAGTTTTTCCAGTGTGTACAGACACTTTGTTGTCTCGGTTTTCATTTCAGTCCATTTTGTAGTTTCATCAGTGCTGCTTTCCCCGTTATCTTCTCTATATTCAACTGTGTAGCAAAGAATACTCACACCCTCTCCTATGAAAGACGGCTTATCCCAAACAATTGTTATAGAATGTGGGTCAATGTAGTTCTTTGAGAGATTACCTGGAGGGCTTGTTGGAAGTGTCTTCCCTTCAGTTGTGTCACTACTTAAGCTCACACCTGGTTTACACACTGCCTGGTACCTGAACCGGTAGTGACTGTTTGGTTCTAAACCTGATACAGTGAATGATTCCGTTTTGACTTCTGTATCCAGTGTAATCCATTCACTATGTTTAACATTCTGGTACATAACCTGATACTTAATAATCTCACTGTAGCCATTTCGTAGAGTAGGAAACTTTAGCTCCACACTATCATGTGTTGTTCTACAGACAGCTGGTGTTTCAGGTTTAGATGGAAGCTCAAAGTTACTGGTCACCAAAACTCCTCTTTCATAGAGATAAACTGAAGAACCAACATTCAGGTCATCTTGTATGGAGGCTACAATGAACTTGGTGTTTTCTTTACTTTTGTTTGCTTCCTCAAAATCCAAAAATATTCGTACACGCTCCCTTGTCTGCCTTGATATTTCAACAGATCTGAACCATTTCGCAGGTTCTTCCTTTGAATCAATAGCATCTGGTGTTTTCATTTCACTGATCCCAGAAGCTTGGGATGCCAAGTAGCTTTTTAAGCTTTTTAGGTAAGTTTCTTTTTGCTTTAATGAAGTAAATGTGAAGCACACTACAAACTCATTGTTGGAATCCAGGACTGTTTGGTCCAGCTCACTGCTTGATGACACGACTGTTGCATTTTTCATAATGCTGAGATAAGACCTCATCACATTCATTTCTCTTTCCTTGTCTTCCAGCCATTCTGTTAACATTGTGTTTTGGAATGGTGACTGTTCCTTTCCACTCAGTATGTCTACCAGTACACCTTCCTCTTCCCCGCCACCTCGTATGGAGGGTAGCGCTCGTGCTAAAGATTTCTGGAACACCAGTTTGTACTCTGAACACATGTCTTTGAATTTTCTCATTTTTTTCATTATCTCAGGAAACTGGATGGCAACCGAGTCGTTCATCATGTCATTGCATTGCATCTCATGCTCATTGAATTCTTCTAGGACTTGCTGTGAACGACGCACTAACCCTATGCTGATTTGCTGCACCAGTTGAGCCGCTTGGGAGTCCAGTTTATTTAATGGGTAAAGCCAGACTCTCATAGGCACAGCGTTTTCTCCATTTTCCCCAAGCAACTGTGGGAGGGTGGCAAATGTTTTAATTGCATCCTCAAAACTGACAGGATTGTTTTCAAGAGCAAAATCACCGTAGAATTTACAGCTAAACCCTTCAGTGCTTTTCCTGTCTGTGTCTGTCATTTTTAGGGATCCTTCTCCTTCAATTGACATGAAGGGTATTTTGTTTATGGAAACCTTCAGGCTGCCCTGAATATCTTGCTCATTCTCTTCAGAAGAAACCTGCTTGTCAAACACAAAAAAAGCCTGGGCGCCATATAGAACAGCTGTAACAACGTGAGTTGCTGTGCCTTCTTTAAATACATTGGGATAAGTTACATTGCTGTACCCTAAGTGATTCATGGTGAGCTGCTCAAAGCGAGTGGTTGTAAGATACTGCAGGGAAACCCGGGATTGCCTTTTAGAAGTCTTCTTGTCAGTTAAATATTTTGCAGATCCTTTAACTGTGATCAAACCACTGAAAAAGCTTGCTGCCAGTGATGCTTCAACATTCAAAGCAGATGTTTTGTCCTCTAAAGAGTCTGATGCAATAATCTGGAAATCTGTATAAGGTTTTGGACGAACATCAATGTCTTTTTGCAGCTCCTCCAAGTTCCACAAAGTAACACCTGCATAGAAATAAAGAAACACTTAAATATTAATGAACTCACTTAACAAACACTTGAATATTAATGATTATTATTATTTGTTTATTTAGCAGACGCCTTTATCCAAGGCGACTTACAGACACTAGGGTGTGTGAACTATGCATCAGCTGCAGAGTCACTTACAACTACACCTCACCCGAAAGACGGAGCACAAGGAAGTTAAGTGACTTGCTCAGGTTCACACAATGAGTCAGTGGCTAAGGTGGGATTTGAACCAGTAACCTCCTGGTTACAAGCCCTTTTCTTTAACCACTGGACCACACAGCCTCCTATAATGATCCCACTTATTAAACATCCTTCTTTTCCATATAATAATAGAGCCCATATTTCACTGTGCAGAGCATTTTCAGAAGTATAAATTACATTTTTAAACTCCGTCCAAAACATTTGTTGGCTTGATCTATAATCCCCTGGTTTAAGACATAACTGAATTTTTATAGCATATTGCAAACCAAGTTATGATCTTCCAATGTGAAGGACACTAGAGACTTGTGGTGAACCTACATACAAAAAACAATTCTCAATACATTTATCTAATAACTTTTAGAGGTAGGTGAAGAAAATATAAATGAGAATTAGATCATTAACTAAAATACATGTTGGCAATGTTTTATCTTTGTGTAATGTCTGGCTGCAGTTTGAAGTGCAGACTGCTGTGGGATCATTTGAAGATATATGACTTGTTATCATTGTGCAGTATCATGGCTTTAATTGCATTCATTTATCAACCTATCATGAATGTAGCTTATATCATGTTATATTGATTACTGTCACATTTGCATAGCAACCTGACAAATGCTGGAAAAGTCAATTATCATAAAAACTGTAGTATTCACAAACATCTAATATGATGTTAATAGTTTCCTACCAACAATTCCTACCACACACGCCTTCAGGATAATTACTTCCATGCCTCACACACATAAATATAAATAATATATGAGTATTGTAACACAGCAGGGAGGGGGTTAATCCTCCCTACAGGAAAAAAAACATGTGCAAATGCACATTTGTTTTAATTTAATTGTTTTGTGTTATTGTTTAATTAAATTTTTTAATTGTTCTATTGTTTAATTATCCCCTGCACCTGGATATTAGGAGAAGCAGTCAGTCTGCTTAGGGCTGCTGAGGAAAAGGAGGCAGAAGGGGTGCGCTGGTTCCAAGCAGTTGTGAAAAGGCCAGTAAAAGTAAGTTTACAGAACAGAGTGTTTTGTTGTTGGGCAGGTAAATGGCTTAGCCGTCCTGCGGATTAGTTAGTGCTCAGTAGAGCTAGGTGGTTATTTTGTGTATTTTTATTTTGTTTGGTGAATTAAAAATAGCGCGTCAGCATGTGAAAACGCCATATCCAGTGTCTGGGTCAATTTTTAAAGCGGCAAAGCACCGTGAGCGATGCGAGTTCATTCATAGTATATATAAAACATGAAATATTTACAATTAAAAAATATATATGACTATTTAGTAGCAAAGTCTAGCTCCTCACCATTATATGTAAAAATAAGTTTCCCAGACGCTATGTTTTTCAAAATCTTTACTGCTGTTCTTAAATATAAATGAAAATAAATAACATAAATCGATAAAACTACTGTTGGTTTTATTTCGTTGTCCATGAAAGGTCACTGTACCTGGAATGAGGGAGTCGCTGCGGCAGTCGTACAGCATTCCTAATTGGAAAGGTCGACTGAGAGTCGCCAACTCAATGCTGCTGTCTGCGGTAGCCATCATCCTACACGGCTGACTGCTCGAAGATAAACTGCAATTGAGATTGATAGAAAAACAGTATTACATGTTTTGTTGTTTCTCTCATGTAACCACTTGATTAATTATGGCACAATAAAACACAAACTTGAGTGATGCACATGGGTAAATGCAGCTGCCAGTTACACTCTGTCGTGTAGCAGATGAGCCCATATTTCAGATGACTTGAGCACTTTGATTAAAGCATGAAACTGAGCAGAAATGAAGTTCAGACTGCTTGAAGATAAACTGCAATTCAGATTGATTGAGAAAGTGTAAAACAAGAAAAGCAAAACTTTTATTATTGTTTGTAAAGCTTCACATTCACATTTTCTTAATATTTAATATATTACCTGTTTTACAATAACTCATGCATCACCAGTTTAAACAGAAGCAAATACAGGATGTTTCCACAGTTTAGTTGTTTAAAGGGGTTATTATAGCTAATGACCTAACTTACTAGCTTTCTTGAAATACGTTCAGTTGTACCTCAGACACTGTCCATTTACCCTAGACCAGGGGTTCTCAAACAAATCTCTTCACACAGAGAAAACATTGAGTGTTTAGTACACAATTAAACTAATTAAGTGTTATTGGCATTGTCACACGGCTGGCTGAGTGGTGCCGTCAGATCCACAAAATGAATACACAGACAGGTGAGGTGAAATGATGAAGACGCTTGCTTGCGCCGGTTTATTATAAATAAAAAGGTTTGAACAAAACACAGGACACGGCACTTGAGGCCAAATAAAACAGACGAACAGACACTAACAAACACGGTGAGTACAAACAACTATCAATTTACTTTACTTTACTCCTCTCCACACCTGTTCTCCACTCACCAAACACACAACCCCGAGTGAGTAAAACGTTTATCTATATATACTGTTGTGCCGGGATTCAATTACTAAATAATTATTCACTTGAATCCCAGCACGTGAATTAATTATGTGCAACCTTGTGCTCACATATTATATACTTTAAATGCTCGTGAAGTGATGTGCAATCCCGTGCCTAAATACAACTATACATTTTAAATCACACGTGAAACACAGACCCGTTTATATCCCCTGTACCAATGCCTATACACCAACATTAACACAGCACACGTAACATAAAACACAGAAATGCACACAGGGGCACGGCACATTGCCACAGGCATATATTTATTTTAATGTTTAATTGTAATAAGATAATATTTGAAAAAAGTATGTTGCCATGGGGAATTGAGCCCTTGTAAGGGGGCTGTCGGAGCCCTACTACCAAAAGATAAAAAACATACATACCTAATGTATTAATGGACTTATTTCATTACTACTATTACAGTCAACGGCAGGTAATAAATGTAGTCCAGACTACACCATCTCTTTAGTTTTTATATAGAGGTGAGAGATCCCCTAGAATGTTTTAATTAATCCCCCCCCCCCTTCACTATAAATGCAATCCAGAATAAAGTTGTTCGACACACAAAGGCTATTTTATTTGGAAGAGCAGATGTACTCTCGCCACATACGCAGCAAGGAATTTACCAAACACAAAGGTTTGTTTAAAATGGAACAGTTCATTGTTGTCACGGTACCATCCAATTAAAAAAACAGCCAATGTTTCTCAGCAATTATACACAGAAAGGATGATATATGAACAGGTCATGATTAGCAGCCTTGAATAATACTTCAACAGGTATCATCAATTAACAGTATTCCAATAGATATCAATAATCATTCAATCACATCAAACATTTCAATATATCTATATCAATAAACATTAATAACACCATAATATTTCAATAAGGAAGCAACAATCACTAGCAATAAATAATAGCAGTTTCTTGTGAATTAGTACATTTAAAAAGCACCAATCACTACCCACCCCAATGGCTAGGGTCCTGATATCCTGAGGGGACACAAAAGCACTTATAGCCAGGATGGCCCGGGCAGCCAAGCACAGCACCACCAGTTCCTCCTGACCTGAATGGCGCCATTTCATTGACTAAGCTTTTTGCCTACCTGACCAGCCAATCACCACCAAACCCTTTATTGTACAGAGGATGGTACATTGAAAAGCTCCTGCTCCACTACAGGTAGCAGCACTCAGTACACACCTCAGGACGCCAAGAATACAATTTAGCTCAAATAACCTCCCTCCTGAATCAATTAAACAGTCCTCAACCAGGCTAGGACCGTGATCATCTTGTTAATTTACATACAACATTAATTTAAAAACCACAAACCTAAGACTGTTAACATAAAATACAAAAAAGACTACCCATAAAACATAGATCACTCTCAAAACTAGTATGTTTAGTTCCTTTTCATTCTTATTATAGTTTTCAAATCGATTGTATAATTAATTTAAGTACCTCCAGTTTCGTTTTTAACATTCTAGATTCCTGTATATTATTCATTAGGTAACGTGCGAACCTCAGTTTTCTCCGTACAAAGAAGAATAATCATACTCACTGTAAACATATCATTTATGTATCATTTCAATTGCAAACCATTTTCTGAACACAAGACCTTTATAGCTCATAATGTATAAGAGTTACATACAATATCCCTTTGCTCACGTAACAAGGTCAAGTAATAGAATACTGAATCTGCTTTCTCACCATCGGCAACACGTGGTCTGCAAGCTGTTAGATTTACAAAACCAAACCAGAATTAAAAAGACAAAAGACCGAAGGTAGCTCATATCTCATACAAACCACACAACAACAGACAAACAAACAAACAAACAAATGCCATCGAACACAAGGCACAGGAGTGCTTTTCTTTCTGCCCTCTCCATTCTCTCTGCTTCCAACCTGGTTTGTTGGTTTTTGTGCCAAAACTATCCAGCCATTCATTCATCGATTCATGAATTGGTCAATTTGTCCAGCAATTTGTCCATATATTCGTCAATTCATACAGTAATTCATAAATATATTTATTAATTCATCTAATAATTAATTCATTCATTTATCAATTCATTAATACGAATGGCTGTACGGACCTACAAATTTCCAATCAACCAGACGAACTTCCATGCAAACTTCTCAACAAACAGACAAACTTCCAACTGTCAATCTCGCACTGTGCCGAAAACACTGCAACCTTTCTAGCCAATGGCAGCACACACTGTTATTTTAACCCATAAAAATCCAGCATCACTCAAAGCTGCTTCAGCCAGTAATATTGGAGTTTATTAGAAGGGTGTTTCAAAAGATATTTTATTTAACAAGATACTTGACTCCACTTGCCAATCTATTGCAAACTTTTGTCAATTAGTCAATGTTTAATCGCTAACACCAGACTATTGTGCTGTAACAGAGCGTTCATTGCACATATGACCAATTTACATATTAAATATGTACATTTAAATAAGCCCTGTTGTTTAAATGTCATATAAACAGTTGGGCAGTTACTGCAGTCTTTGGGATAAAAAAAAATACATATTAAAAAAAAAAAAAAACTAAAAGCCTCGTCTTTAACTCATTTTATTTCCTGTGTGTGTTCATGCCTTCAAATCGATATTTATTTTTTTCAAGGACCCGATTAAAGTTTATTGTAACTTAAGTACTATTGGTTCATTTCAAAATACAGGATGTATGGCCAATCAGGAACCAAAGTATTGCCATAGGTTCTAATTTGACAAGCCTGGTGTGAGACTAAGAGTTTTTAGCTTTCAATCCAATGAACAAATATGGATTGTTGGCTCAACACTAGTACATTACTAGCAAAGGGCGATCAAGACGAAATACCGTCAGAGATTAAAAACACCAAAAATGTCTTGCGACTGAAACTCTCTCCAATTTCTCTGCCATTATCAGTGATTTGTGTGGTAACGAAAGGGACATCCATCACACTGACACAGGTAAGCGTTTTATTATTATTATTATTATTATTATTATTAATTAGCATCACTACTGTAGGTTTTAGTCACCAAGAATTTAAAAATGCCAATAATATGTTATCGTAATGAGGTCAGCTGTAGATATGGGTGGATAGTGAACTTTTCTTTGCCTTCTTTTCTGTAATTTTATTATCAATAAAAATACATGATTGCCATTTGCTATCATGGAATAGTCCTAAGTCATTTCTGAGTGATTGAGGCTAGCACAGAGACTTTGTTGATTTTAATTAATTAGTAATTACAATAAAATGATGTTGATGTTTCTAACAACTAGAAACCTGTTTGAGGGACTATTTTTATCCAACCGTAAATATAACATAGATTACTAATTATCCATCACACACACCAAGGCTTGTGCATTTTGTTGTATCATGTTATTGTACATACCTTTTTTCTGTTTTCATTTTATTATGACTCTATCTCAGATGGGGGTATGCGGTAGACTACATTTTTTGGAAAGGGGTACGTAGCTTAAAAAGATTGAAAATCCCTGTTCTAATGTGATCACTGTGACACATTTCCCAGTATGTTCCCCAAAAGTGACAGTGAGTATTGTAGAGACACCTTGGTTGTATCTACAGCTTTACAGTTTTATTTTTTGTTCTTCAGAAACAAAAGGTCAGTAAACCTACTTGACTTTTCTGGGGATGCAACATTGAAAATGGATAACTGCAAAGCATACGACATGGTTTATTTAGATTTTCAGAAAGCTTTTGACAAAGTCCCGCATAAAAGATTAATTCTCAAACTGAATGCAGTAGGGATTCAAGGAAATGCATGCACATGGATTAGGGAGTGGTTAACAGGTAGAAAACAGAAAGTACTGATTAGTGACGAAATGGAGTGAGGTAACCAGTGGAGTACCACAGGGATCAGTATTAGGTCCTCTGCTATTCCTAATCTACATTAATGATTTAGATTCTGGTATAGTAAGCAAACTTGTTAAATTTGCAGACGACACAAAAATAGGAGGAGTGGCAAACACTGTTGAAGCAGCAAAGGTCATTCAAAATGATCTAGAGGGCATTCAGAATTGGGCAGACACATGGCAAATGAAATTTAATAGAGAAAAGTGTAAAGTATTGCATGCGGGCAATAAAAATGTGCATTATAAATATCATATGGGAGATACTGAAATTGAAGAAGGGAACTATGAAAAAGACCTAGGAGTTTATGTTGACTCCGAAATGTCTTCATCTAGACAATGTGGGGAAGCTATAAAAAATGCCAACAAGATGCTTGGATATATTGTAAGAAGTGTTGAATTCAACACTCTACAACTCTACAATGCATTAGTAAGACCTCACTTAGAATATTGTGTTCAGTTCTGGTCACCTCATTACAAAAAGGATATTGCTGCTCTAGAAAGAGTGCAAAGAAGAGCAACCAGAATTATCCCAGGTTTAAAAGGCATGTCATATGCAGACAGGCTAAAAGAATTGAATCTATTCAATCTTGAACAAAGAAGACTACGCGGCGATCTGATTCAAACATTCAAAATCCTAAAAGGTATAGACAATGTCAACCCAGGGGACTTCTTTGACCTGAAAAAAGAAACAAGGACCAGGGGTCACAAATGGAGATTAGATAAAGGGGTATTCAGAACAGAAAATAGGAGGCACTTTTTTACACAGAGAATTGTGAGGGTCTGGAACCAACTCCCCAGTAATGTTGTCGAAGCTGACACCTTGGGATCCTTCAAGAAGCTGCTTGATGAGATTCTGCGATCAATAAGCTACTAACAACCAAACGAGCAAGATGGGCTGAATGGCCTCCTCTCGTTTGTAAACTTTCTTATGTTCTTATGTTCTAAACTCTGTTGGCATATTTAAAACAAACAAAAATAAGAAATAGTGGTTGGTTCTGAATCAACCATATTGACCCCCTCACTGAAGAAAATGTCCCCCTAAATTTTTAAGAGGGGACCACATTGACCCTCAGTTTGTAAGTCCTGGAGCAAACACTGCATTAACCCATATATCAGTTTTCGACAGGATGAAAAAATTCCTTTGTGATGTATAATCAGCTGTGGTTTGTTTTAATTAAAAAAAAAACACTTCTTTGGCCCTGTCCACATTATGCCTTTACACCATATTAGTTGCCTTTAAAATGGCTTAAAAGTGCTAAATACGGTTTGCATCCACACTATGCAGCATTTAATACAGGACTCGACAACCGGACTTGAGACCACCTCAGGAAGTAGTCCTGAGTCCGGTTCTAATTAGATCCCATAAGGTAGTGCGGTTTATCCGAAGTGTGGACGCTGTAATACCAAACTACATTTTTTGTGTATCCTCCAATATGCTTTGTGTTATGTTTGGTGAAATACAACAGGTGCCTGAACAGGTGCCTGAAGGACTTGCTATCACTGTACACTCTGCACTAGGTATTCATTTTTATGCTTAAAAAAACTAGTCAGGACATCCATGTTAAACTAGTGGGGAAAATAACAAAATCACAATGTTAAATTAGTTGACTGCAAAAATGAAATGCGAGTTATGATCAGGGATGAACAATTCACATAATTTGTCAGCTCTGTTTGAAATAAAATTAAGAAAACCAGAATTAAGCTCAGGCAAGATAGGAATGTAAAAACAAAGACTGTTTTGTAATTAACAGCTTTTTTGTGACCTGATTAAAAATAAAACCAGAAAACTTCAAGCCCTACTTGTGTGCGTGTGTGTCTGTGTGTTTGCATTTCCTTTTTTTCCAAAATACTTGTTTTATTTCTTTTTAACAATATGGACCTCTAATATGGGGCATAACACAATATTTTAAAATATAATACAGTGCATGATGGGATACTATCGTATTCATTTTCACTGTTCACTGTGCTGCTAGGAACTGTAACCAGACTTTTCTAATAGTGTGTGGACTTATTATGCCCCACTAAACATGAAACGGTACTTCAGTGTGGACGCTTTGAGCTGGATTAATTACATTGGTTTCGAGTATTGTTCTCCAGATTGTTTATGTAGTGTGGACAGGGTCTTTGATGTGTTCTTTGATAAGAAAGTTATCACAGCTAAGGATACACTATGGGCCCTATTTAGCAATGTTCGCAAACCCCTAAGGCAATTGCAAAACACTTTTGTGGGCATTTAGTGCACCAAAATCAAGCACATGTGTGGGCAAACAGACTTTGTCCACCTATGTGATTTAGCTACCATGTTTTAGTGCCCGCCCGGCAAGTCAGCATTAGTTGGCAAATTTAGGGGAGTGTCCTCATTTACAAACCATCAGCAGTGTTAGCGTTTGTGTTTCAATTCACATGGGAAAAGCAGGTCTAAACTGTGAGCAAATTACATGGTAGACTATAAATACTGCTGAAACTACCAGGGAAGCAGGTAAAGAAAAGAGAAAGAAATAAAAGAAATGTGGAGGCATTTTTAACATTGTGATCGGAGAGAGAGATAGACCTGCTATTATACGTTATATGGGGCTCAAATCGGCGGAAGAATGGACGTTAAACCAGCCAAGCATTGTCTCCTCGAATGACATTGAAATGCTAAAACTAAATCCTGTATTTTGGACTTTGGTGATACTGCAAAGTGACTGTCACAGCCTTGTTTACCTGTGTATCTGAAATGCAACTAAATCCTGTATCTATCTTACGCTGTCCATACAAAGGTACCACCAAATGTTCCTGTCAGGACACTGCAGTCTGATTAGTTATCATATTATTGTTAATAAAACAATGAATAGTCCTCGCCCAACAGCAAAACCGTAAACCTAAGGTCAGTATCCTATAATGCAGCCATTACACATCTAATGTAGTTCATGTTTGGCAGTGAATAAGCGTTTTTGTTACTTTAAAAAAAAAAAGTGCCCGGAGGTGCTGACTTGCTCAGCTGTCCTGACAGGAACATTTGGTGGTATCTTTGTAGGCACTGCCTATAGCACAGTGTTGATTTTGATATCCCAGCTGCCCCTACTTGCGCAGTAGGAAAACGAGAAATATGTTAGTTAGACCTGCTTTGCGCGTTTGCGGGAAAAAATTGATCCGTGGGACACATAACAGACATCTGACTAAAATACAAAATAAAATAACTCCCTCTCTATAATGCACATATAGCAAAGCAAAAATGTAACTTTCCATGAATTAACCATAAAGCACCACGTAATCAATGCTATATCACTCATGGATCATTTTAATTAAGAGTTTTTTTTAACTATAAATAGCCTGGCTAAACGGTCCGATTTGGTTTTTTGATAACGTCCCAAATTCTAGGCCGTTCTGCTGTTCCAAATTCAGCCTAGTTTTTGGGATCTTTTGTTCTTACAGATGACAGCCCAGTTTCTAGGTCATGCTCGGTTTACCATGAACATGTGTACACCAGAACTGGATCGTGAATTCATTTAAAAGTAACCCTTGGTACATGAATCAAAGTTAATGTATTTTTTGACTCTCCCCAGAATTTTTTCAAAGAAGACACAGAAATCAAATGTAAATGTTTTTAAAAAGCTTATTTCTTTATTACAATGAAGAAATGACATTGCATTGAAATAGATACATCAAAATGCAGGTGTTTTCCTTTATTAAAGGTTAATATTAAAACACATTTGATTATGTAATGTCCATCAATATATAGTCATACGTAGGGGTTTATCAGACCTCAACATGAATAGAATGGCAGGGGTGTAATTCTGCCGGTACTCACCGGTACTCTGTACCGGGACTTATTTTGATGCTGGTACTGGGTACAGGGACTTATTTAATCTGCTTTTCATCCAACGCCGATGCATTCCATTCACTCACACAGTCCACTATTGCAATGATTCTCAAATGTGCTTTCATTCAACACAGTTCATTCTGCTTGCATTCTGTTTCCTCATACTGCTTCTGTTTCTGTTAGCTGCTATTGGCCACTATTAATACAATTATAATCTCTGCATGTTGATTGGCCGAGCTTCCATTCTCATCAGATTTCATTTTGGCATGAGTCACAAATCTCCGCCCATTTCGCTTTGTGTCAGTGCTCATTGGCTGATCAACGAGAAAAGACTTTAGCAGTGCAACGTGAAAACAGCGGTATGGAGCAATTATCATTATTATGAAGTAATAATTCTTTTCTTTAATGTGGAGAGAAACTATCTGAAATATTCGAAATTAACATTGCTGCACATGAATTTGAAGGCAAAAATCCACGTCGGTGTTCACTATAAATTACATAGCTGATAAATATTAGAAATAATTATCATAACACGTTTGGCCTTGCATTGATTTACTACATTGCCAGAATTTGCGCGGAATTTTCTAAAACGGCAAGTGATGTGTGGGACATTAGGGATTAACAATAACATAAAAAAACAGGATCAAAGTGCAGCTTCAGATTTGGTAAGCGAGTCAGAATCGGGATACAGATGGAGGTGTGCTTCATGCTTTCCAAACACTTGCCCAACTTGCAAGGTACATCTTAAGCATAGTGATCAACATTTTGTTGTGATCCTAGTATTTTCTGTTATGAGGACTGTAATAAACAAAAAACAGAATGGTGAGGTGTTTTTTTCTTTGTACAATGCTCACTTTTGTAAAGCATTTTGAAGAGTTTATTTAAGTTAAATGTGAGTTCCCTTTCAAGTCGAAAATAACCATCAAGGTATTATAGCAAAGCTGCCGATAGGCCTCTGCGCGAGCTGCCACGTAAGCCCGCCCCCCTGGGAGCTTACTATACTCAGCGCGCAGAGACTCATTTCCTCATTTGTCTTCAGCATCGGTAGCGGTAGGTAATAGAGCTCTTAACTGATTGTAATCACTAAGCTTAGGCTTGAGAAGCTGGTTATTGCCCCTTCTCCGAGTTTATTTCAGTTATACTCTTCGGAGTAATTATTATTATTTGTATTAAGGATTATATAATTTGTATTTTACACTTATATATTTCCTTCACGCTTTGCTTTGGCATCGCATTTTGTTTACTTTCGTGGTCTTCGTCTTTCCTGTGTTAATTGTTAATAATTATTTTATAATTATTATTATTTGTGTTTTGGGGTTTTTTGTAAATAAAAATTGTATATATTATGTATATATTTTTTGTGAAGGATGCGCGTTGCGTTGGTTTTGGCCACGCGTGTATCTGCAGCCCCAGTCTTACCTTGGCTAGACCACGTGTGGAGCCTGCACGGCAGTCTCCCACATACTACCTCTGCGGTGTGTTCCACCAACCGCATGGTCGCTGTACTGTGCTCAGTCACATAATCACTACATAGTGTTTGCTGCGTCCCAAAAAAAAAAAAAAAAAAAAACTTTTTCCCTTTTCACTATTGAGGAAGATGACCACCAAGCACATATTCCCTTAAGCACCTCAGGTAAGTATTGCACAGCATCAGACACCGTACCAGCACTAGCTTCTCCGGTCTGCGGGTCAGCTGACGCTTAGGCGTCTCGTGCTAGCGTCTCTACGCTTGGTACTCGCGCTCCGGCTCTTACGCTCCAGCATTTTTGGTGTCAGCACCTTGGCGCGTGGTGCTTGGCGCTTCAGCACTTGGGACTTGGCGCTTCAGCGCTCGAGGCTCGATGCTCGGTGCTCGACGCTAGGTGCTTGGCGCTCGACGCATCGGTGCTCGACGTTTCAGCGCTCGATGCTTTGGTGCTCGAAGCTCGACGCTCGACGCGTCGGCGCTCGACGCACGCACCTTCGGTGCTCGGCGCTCAGTGTACGCACCTTCGGTGCGCTTGGTGCACACACCCTCGGTGTTCGCACTAGGTGCACGCTCCCTCAACGTTCGGTGCTTGTTGCGCCAACGCTCGGTGCACGCGCCTCGACGCTCCAGCGCGCGATGTCTCAGCATGTCTGGGTTCCACCGTTGCATCACCAAGTTGCCAAGTTGCCGGCGAGTGACCCCCACGAGGACTGTGTGGCATGCCTGGGACCAGAGCACGCTGTGTCTGCCTTGGCGGACAGGTCGTTCTGCGCATTGTGCGCCAATTTTCAGCCACACACTCTTTCCCAGAGGGCGAGGAAGGCAGGTGGGGATCACTCCCCCTCCTCAGGGTCGTCTCACACCCTGTCTGCCCCATCAACCCCAGCATGCGCTGACACAGCTCCATGTTGACTGTTTCTCTCAACCTGAATAAGGAGAGACACCGCTCCATCGAGGCAACTCTTTGTGTCGACAAGGTCGCTTCCATGGACACTGAGTCCAGAAGCAGACCCAAGAATTTGGTCTGTTGGCTCGGCATGAGGCGGCTCTTTTCTGAATTGACCTTCAGACCTAGCCAGTGAAGATGGTCTGTAACCATCACTGTGTGCTGTGCCAACTGCTCCTTCGACTGCGCGCAGGCGAGCCAGTCATCCAGATAGTTCAGCAGTCGGACGCCTTGAGCACGCAAGGGAGCTAGAATGGCATCCATACATTTCGAAAAGGTTCGAGGAGCTAGTGACAGGCCGAATGGAAGGACACAAAACTTGTATACCCTGCTCTGAAATGCGAAACGCAGATACTTCCTGTGACCCGGGCAGATGGGAACGTGAAAGTACGCATCTGTCAGGTCCACGGTGGTGAACCAATCGCCGTGTCGGACTGACTGGATAATGTGCCTGTGCGTAAGCATCCTGAACGATAACACTCTCAGGTATTTGTTCAGTACTTGCAGATCTAAGATAGGACGGAGCCCGTCGTCCGTTTTTGGGCACCAGGAAGTATTTGGAGTAGAACCCTGGGTCGATCAGAGCCGGATCTACTTGTTGAATGGCACGCTTCTTGAGCAATGCCTGTATTTCCACATTCAGAGTTGAGGACTGAACCGAGTCCTTCACTGCAGTTACCACCTAGATGTCGTTGGTGGAGAACTGGAGCTGTGGGACAGTGTAGGGGTGGGTTAACAGCTGCCTGGGATTTTCAGGGCTGCGCTGGTTTGCGAGGGGCCTGGCCAGAGCCACGGGGGCGTGGCCTGCCACCTCCTCTAGGGTGCCACCCTCCGCGCTGCGGTCTTACAAACGCGGGTTGGCCGCGCGCTGATGCACCTGAAGGGAAGGTTTTATTGCCCCGTGGGTGCACCTGCTGTTGTGGTGGTGTCCTACGCCACTGGTGATCCTGTGGCCGCTTGGGCTGGAAAGGCTTATTCGGCCACATCCTAGCCATTTGCTTGAACGCCTTACGCGCCTTGGCGGAGAGTTGCAGCATCTCCTCCACCGCTGGGCCAAATGTGTGCCCCGGTGTGATTGGGGCATCCAGCAACCTTATCAGGCTCCTATACCATCGCCAGCGAGAGCCAGAGCTGCCTCCTTGCCCCCACAAGGGATGCGATGCTCCTGCCCTGAGCTCGCGCATTTAGCTGAGCCAGCTTCACCAGCAGCTGAGCGACTGTACCCAGCTCGGTCCTAAGGGCAAGGAATCGGCATTCAGGTAGGTTTCGAATGAACGCCGCCTGGTAGACCGTTAGGAGGCTGGCCATGTTTGACAGCCTGACTGCCTCTGTGGCCGCAGCATACCCCTTTTTGAGGTGCACCTCCGTGATCCTGCATTGTTTGTTCAGGCATGCAGGATCCTTGGTCAGCCCAGATAGCGTTGGCGTCTTCACCAACGCAGCGAACGCAGCGCCCACTGTTTCTCTCAACCTGAATAGGGAGAGACACCGCTTGCGAGTACTCCGCCTGTTAGGCTGTGGCTGTCCAGGAGTCCGTCCTCCCAACTGACATCTGGTCATAGATCCCCCAGCAGCGGACGCGCTTGGCATGGAGCTGTGTCAGCGCATGCTGGGGTTGATGGCTGCCGCCACGCAAGCCCTTCCTTTGGGATTACTACACCAGAGACCTCTGCAGGCCTGGTTCAATGCCTTCGCATTGCATCCGTGGAGAGACAAACACCGCAGGTTGAGGGTATCCCGAACCTGCTGGAATGCGCTGCGCTGGTGGAAAGTTCCGTCGAACATCCACCAGGGCGTACGTTTGGGTCCCATCTTCCGGAGGGAAGTTATAACGACCGACGCTTCCAACCAAGTTTGGGGAGCAGTCTGGAACAGGGCAGGGATCCGTGGAGTGTGGTCAGGACCCTGGAGGTCAGTCCACATCAATGCTCTGGAACTCAGAGCGGTGGACCTCGCCCTTTGGCATTTCTTGCCAGTGCTTCTAGGCAAGCACGTGTTAGTGCAGTCAGACAACACCACAGTTGTGGCGTATATCAACCACCAGGGCGGCTTGCGGTCCCCCGTTCTTCACCGGATGGTAACACGGATGTTGCTATGGGCACAACCGCGTTTAACCTCTCTGCGTGCAGTTCACCAAATGGGCAGAGTCAATTACGCAGCAGATCTGCTATCCTCAGGTGGTAGAGCGCATCTGGGAATGGTTCGGCACAGCGCAAGTAGATCTATTCGCCTCGTGAGAAAACATGCACTGCCCCCTATGGTTCTCAGTGAAGGACCTTGACAGCCCCCTAGGAGTCGATGCACTGGCTCACAAATGGCCACCAGGGCTCCTATATGCATTTCCACTGATTCCTATGCTCCCCGCCTTCTTAGAGAAGGTCAGGGTGGAGCAGGCGACAGTGATTCTGACTGCTCCTCGGTGGCCTCGGAGAATATGGTTCCCGAGTCTGGTGCAGTTGTTGCATGGTCGCCAAGGGGAGCTCCCTCTGCGAGCGGACCTGTTGTCCCAAGCCCAAGGAGGCTGTGGCACCCGAACCCCAAGCTCATGCAGCTATGGGCTTGGCCCCTGAGCGGGAGCGCCTGTCAGCCTTAGGGCTTTCAACGGCGGTGATTTTGACCATTCAGAGTGCCAGAGCTCCCTCTACTCGGTCGCGTACAAATGGCAGTTGTTTCAAAGTTGGTGTCTGGCTGAGGGGCATGACCCAATATCCTGCCCTATGGCAGTGATACTACAGTTTCTAAAGAAACTGTTGGATGACGGAAAATCTCCCTCTACACTTAAGGTGTATTTAGCCGCCATATTGGCTTGCCATGTACGCATTGACGGTTTATCACCAGGTTGCCATTTTCTCGCATCTCAGTTCCTAAAAGGCGCAAGATGCTTGCGGCCTCCAAGGATGACCAGTTTACCGTCATGGAGCCTTGACGTGGTGTTAGAAGCCCTTATCAAGGCACCGTTCAAGCCTCTCCACAGTGTGGATATGAAGCTCGTGTTTATAAAAGCTGTGTTTTTGCTATCAGTGGTATCAGCCAAACACGTGGGTGAGTTACATCATTATCAGTGCATTCATCATGTTCTCGTTTCGCAGGAGACGGTTCTAAGGTCTCCATGCGTCCAAATCCGGCCTTTTTTCCCAAGTTCATATTCCCGTTTCATATGAACCAACCAGTCTAGTTGATGGCGTTCCATCCTCCTCCTTTTTCTTCCACAGAGGAAGAACGGTTACACATGCTCTGCCCAGTTCGGGCATTGAGGTGTTATATTGACCGTACAATAACTGTGAGGCAAACAGAACAGTTGTTCATATTCCATGGTTCTAGGACTTTGGGTCAGCCGTTGTCTAAACAACGCCTTTCCCATTGGATAGTGGATGCTATTAAATTAGCTTATGAATCTGCAGGCCTTCCTCCACCAGGGCAGTTGAAGGCGCATTCCACTGGGGTTATGGTGACATCCTGAGCCCTCTTTAGAGGGGTGCCGGTGTCTGACATTTGCGCTGCAGCCAGTTGGGTTACACCACATACTTTTATGAGGTTCTATCGTTTAAATGTACTGGAATCCTCTGTTCTGTCATTTGGAGCATCCGTGTTACACTCTATGATGCCCTAGTTGGCAGTCATATTGAATATTGTTACAATATGGTGTTGATTTCACCTTAGGACACGTGTCATTGCGAGCGTAGACGCTGAGGCACGGCTCTGCATATGCGTAGATGTATTGCCTACGCAGTTGCGTTATGACTGTCCTAGTCTGTCCTACTGCCGAGAATCCTCCCTCGCGAAGGCTTGGGTACACTGTTCCCATACCTTGATGGTTATTTTCGACTTGAAAGGGAACGATAGGTTGCAGATGCAACCCCGGTTCCCTGAAAGAGAAAATAAGTATCAAGCCTCGAGGTCGCTCCGGAAGCCTTCACGACCTGAAGAGCAAAAGAGGAAGAGAGTCTCTGCGCGCTGTGTATAGCAAGCTCCTAGGGGACGGGTTTATGCGGCAGTTCGTGCAGAGGCCTGTTGGCAGCTTTGCTATACAGCTCAGCCAATCCCTACTGCCTGACAGCAATATCCCATACCTTGATGGTTATTTTCTCTTTCAGGGAACCGGGGTTGCATCCGCAACCTATCATTTTCACTTCCGTGCATAACCACAAAAAAAAGGCAGAAGTAAACCACAGTAATGATATTACTTTATGAAAATGTGTCTTTTGCCACTTTGTTTCTTGTGCAGAAACCACAATACCAGGGATAAAAAATTAAAAAGTCTACTTTTATACTGTTCTTCTGAAAAATATTTTTTTCTGGAATAGATCATGGTAATTAATCTACACAGAAACACAACAGAGAAGCACACATAACATATTATTCTAAGAGAAGTAATAAGTACAAAATAAATAAAAGAAACAGGGATATATGTTCTAATCCAAGGTTATTATTGTAGCATGGCCAGGTCCTGTTGTAGATATACAGAGATACTATGGAGATACTATGGAGATTAAAATGGCCAAGTACATCATTAGTAGTAGTAATACCTGTTACCGGTACATAATACATCTGAGGGGACTTTTAGCCCCTATTGTGCATTGTTTGACTTAGACATTTTTATAACATCATCCCTTTTTTAGGATATCTTGAAACAAAACTCCCTCTCTACCGCAGTTACTGCATAGTGTAATATTTCTTAATGCTTGTCATTTAAGGTTTAAATTAAGTGTTCTATTACAGTACATGACTGAGTGATACAAGCAAAGGTTACAAAGCACTCAGTATTTTCAGCTTCTTTGTTTATGGTGAATTGGTTATAATTGATCAGTTATTTTTAAGAGACCAGTGGCATTCAACAACTTAACACAAATACTATTGTATTGTACTGGTCAAATAGTCCTTCTCTATTCCTGATAGTTTAAACTGTAGGCTATACATAATGTTTAAACAGTTTGGACTATGCAAATACAATGGAAAAAAATAAACACATTGTAAAATACTAATGATTGCCTAGTGAGAGATTACAGACATTATTGTGCAGAGTACAAGTACTATGTACAAATGTGCCCCTCAACCTGTAGTCCTTCCAAATTGGAACATTTTACAGTGGCCACAAAAGGGTTAACTGCAAGAGTGATAGAATGACACAAGTTAATTGTATCACCTGTATGACCTACGTAATACCGTTTAGGATTTTGAATGCTTGAATCAGATCACCACGTAGTCTTCTTTGTTCAAAACTGAATAGATTCAATTCTTTTAGCCTGTCTGGATAAGACATTCCTTTTAAACACGGGATAAAATTGTCTCAATTTTTAAAATGTTTACAGCCGGCTGTATATATGAGTACATTAACTTTTTTTGTTGTTTTTTTTTTGTTTGTTTTTTTGTTGTTTTTTTTAGAAAAAAAAAACATTTTGCGCAAATACGCTATATATATATATATATATATATATATATATATATATATATATATATATATATATAATAATGACAATTTAAAAACCGCCAGTCATGCAAACAGTTAAAAACAAATCGTGATTAGCTATTACCTATGATGTTTCCTTTTCACTAATCACAAGCCACCTTCCCAGTCTCTCTCTTGCATCTGGCTACAGCTCAGCTTAATGCATTTGTAATACGTTTATGTAGTCTAATGAATTGTTTATCAGTAAACGTGCTGTTTAATTGTACAGTCAAGTCTCTAATAAGAACTCGGATCACACACAATTATTTTGTACATAATGTATCACGTGTTCGGTTACCTTGATATTGTAGGCTACTCGCTTATTTTAAGACCAACCTGATATTGGATTTTATTCAGAAACAGTACAGGAGGAGGTGGTGAGTTAAGTTATTAACGTTGTGCTCTCCTAAAAAGGCTCAAATTAATTGTCGTCTACTTTATTGTCTTTATTTTGTTATTTTCTTCTAAATACAGCAAATATAATGTAGGACTACGACACTGAATGTAGCACAGTTATTTTGCCAGATATTCAAAGATTGTGAAAATGTGAGCAACTTTTATGCAGCTCTGCTTCCATTTTGAATATCTTGCATATATTCGCAAGTCTGTGAAATTAATACATTTAAATTACTCTAAACAGGAAATTAAGTATACATAATATACTACCTGTAAATGATATTGCTGCTTAATACAAAACTTTAAAAAATGGTGGTCCTGCATATATATATATATATATATAATATATATATATATATATATATATATATATATATATATATATATATATATATATATATATATATATGTTAATAAGTATGTCATGTAATGATCTACGCAAAAAAAAAAAAAACATTGATAGCGATCATACATACATGCACGATCGGTTATTAAACACCATAACATTACAGATTTGGAAAATGTAGATGGCGTAAAGAATCATTTAATAGTACTTATTTATTTTAAAATAAGAAAAGGCAATCAACTTTAAATAATAATAATAAAAAAAACAACAGAAAATAATACTCACCATAGCACTGAAACCTGTGAAATTCAAAGTAGCATGTGTCTAGAGTAATAGCAGAGTATAGGAATCTTGTGATACACTTCCCTCTTCACCTTTTTAATAACACTAGTCTTCAATTTACTGCCAACAATGGGACAGTCTTATGTGATTTTGTATATTAAACTAATATTCCTTATTTTAAATTGATGTCTTGTCTAAATGATACACCAAAGGTTATTGACTACTGTGCCAATTACGCTGTGAATAAGAAGCGATTACAAGCGAATACGTCATCATGACAAGCCACTAATGTAAAATGACTAGACACCAACGTAGGAAATACATAGCTTGTGTCATTTTTTTTAGAAAAAAAAAAAAAAACATTTTGCGCAAATACGGTATATATATATATATATATATATATATATATATATATATATATATATTGTATTCAGTCGAATATCCTTTTCTTTTTCTTTTTTCTTATTGATCATTTTGGTACACAGCAGTTTTCCTTTTTCTCAAACTATATATATATATATATATATATATATATATATATATATATATATATATATATATATATAAGTATGTTAATAAGTATGTCATGTAATGATCTAAGCAAAAAAAGAAAAAAAAATAGCGACTGCGATCATACATACATGCGGTTATTAAACACCATAACATTACAGATTTGGAAAATGTAGATGTTGTAAAGAATCATTTAATAGTACTTATTTATTTTAAAATAAGAAAAGGCAATCAACTTGAAATAATAATAAAAAAAAACAACAGAAAATAATACTCACCATAGTACTGAAACCTGTGAAATTCAAAGCAGTTGACGGAAGTGTAGTTTTTGCTCACATTGAATAACCCCTTTTATACCTGAACTGCTAACTCTCTTGACTTCAGTAGTTGCTTATGTGGCATTACTCAACTGCAGAAGTTAAACAGAACTGAAACCGTTCTATTCCCTATTCAATAGCACGTGTTATCTGAGAAATAGCAGAGTACAGGAATCTTGTGATACACTTCCCTCTTCACCTTTTTAATAGCACTAGTCTTCAATTTTCTGCCAACAATGGGACAGTCTTATGTGATTTTGTATATTAAACTAATGTTTCTAAGATTTTATAAATTGGGACAGAACTCCTTTTTTCCTTTGTACACATATTATTATTATTATTATTATTATTATTATTATTATTATTATTATTATTATTATTATTATTATTATAAATGAAGCCTTATTGGGCAACAAATAGAAACATAGAGAAATAATCACTTCTGAGGAAATATTCCAGACAAAGGGCTCCTGTAATGACAGTATGTGGGAATCGGGAGCCAGGTATAAAGGGCTGCCTTATAAAGGGAGCTCTGTATATCTGTGCACCTCAGTGAACCCAATACCTATTCAAATCTAACATAACCCTTATAAAGGGAGCTCTGTATATCTGTGCACCTCAGTGAACCCAATACCTATTCAAATCTAACATGACCCTTATAAAGAGAGCTCTGTATATCTGTGCACTTCAGTGAACCCAATACCTATTCAAATCTAACATGACCCTTATAAAGAGAGCTCTGTATGTCTGTGCACTTCAGTGAACCCAATGCCTATTCAAATCTAACATGACCCTTATAAAGATAGCTCTATATATCTGTGCACGTCAGTGAACCCAATACCTATTCAAATCTAACATGACCCTTATAAAGAGAGCTCTGTATATCTGTGCACGTCAGTGAACCCAATACCTATTCAAATCTAACATGAACCTTATAAAGAGAGCTCTGTATGTCTGTGCACTTCAGTGATCCCAATACCTATTCAAATGTAAGATGAATGTGTTCTTGCCACAAGGTGGTGCCAGTAACTAGCAATCTTTCCAACACACTGATACTCTCAGCTCTACATCCAGACACAATGACTGTTAATGGGTGTGTAATAAACATGTAATTAAATATCCTCAGGGGATCAAACCGCCCTGCCACATTAAAGCAATGTAAGACTGCAAAATGACAAATGCAATTCACAAACCCTGTACCGATGTCACAGGAAGCTACTGCCCTGTAGTTCCTCTGTATTTAAAGTAAAGTAGTAAAAGCTAACATAGTGGCTTTGTTTGTACAGATTTTTTTTTTTTTTACAAAATTTAAAAAAAAAAATCTTCTGAAACCAGTTTATTTTGCCACAAAACACTAGAGAAGTATAAAGAACACACATAATAGGTACCTGTATTATTACATCTCATTCCATTGGATTGCAAGAAGCCTGACAAATACTGATCTGAGCAGAAACAACAATAGAGAAGTATAAAGAACACACATAATAAGTACCTGTATTATTTTCAAAGATATTACGGATTTAACAGTTTCTGTGAAATGTACCTATTGACGTATAATATGTAGTTCCCCTTGAGCATTTCTGAATGAATACTGTAAATATACACATTTGTATCACTTAAAAATAAATACAGCAAACGTTTGCCATATTGACACACTACCTGTTACACTGCATTTAGAAACCTGGCAGCCGGTTTAGTTTGCTTCCGGTAAATGATTGAACACACTGCAAAGAGCTGCTCGATTTCTTTAAAATGTCTTCAATGAAAAAAGACTCCAGCTGCATCAAAGATGGGAGATATATTTCTGCTAAAGATTGCTCTGTCCAGTACAAGAAGGAGACATTTCACTTGTCTCTAGTTATTTTGAAATGTATTTATGTTTTTATTGTGTTTTAACAATTTACTGCTGGTGAAAAAAGAATATCTTTAAAAGGTGGACATAAAAAACAAAATTATTATTTTATTTAGCAGACACCTTTATCCAAGGCGACTTACAGAGACTAGGGTGTAGAATCACTTACAACTACGTCTCACCCGAAAGACAGAGCACAAGGAGGTCTTGCTTCACCGTCTGCTTCAAGTTATCTTCCCTAGATTTCCAAGTTCCCTTTACTAAGCTGTGTTGAAATCTCAAAATGAGATTTCCTATATCAAAATGACTACAATACTTTCTGCTTCTGCTTAACAAAGTTCCTCAAACAAGAAAAGCGCTTGCTCTTTCTTTTTGCATTCTTGTTTACTGTCCAAGTCACAAGGTTTAAAATGAGTTTCTTGAGGTCAGGTCCTGGCTTTCACCACTCTAGGGAGAGTTAGTGAAAAAGATAAGACGGAGACAGTGACTGACATAGCTTTATTTAAAGGGGTGCTTTTTAAACAGGTAAGAAGCTTTAGTTTTTCTGTCATTTTACTATTTTGTGACCATAGTCTTGTAAAGGTATAAAATAAATGCAGTTGTGTTGGTAAAGTAACTGGGCTCAGAATTAGGATATTCTCTTCAGGATTATTGGTAAAATATATTAACATGTTTTGTTCTTCTTTCCATAACTGTGATACATTACTGGGATAGCTTATATTCAATTCAATTTCTTTTTTTTAAATAAATAATGTGTGAAGATAAGATACATTAAACTGACATTTGACTAAACTGGACTTAAATAATGTGTCCAATTAAACTAAAATCAATAAATGTTAAAATTACCATAAAAGGAAAAGATAGTTTGTAATGAATGCCGTATTAAGGAGAACACCATGGTATACTATTAAATAACAATGGTCCCTATTAGAAAAAAAGTGCTGTGCATTTATGAACTCTTTATCACCCAGCGTTTTTAATAAGGGTTTGAATTTAGTTCTCATGTTTCACTGCAGTCTATAAACTTAAAGCAATGTTCACAAAAATACAGCTGGTGTTCTCTCCCTTTCTCTTTGATTTTGCATCATTATTTTTTTTTTCTTTTAAGTGCCAATTGAAAACCATGTACAGTATGCATTTGAATGCTTCACACTTTCAAACATGTATTTGTGTTTATTGATTTTATTTGTGTGGGGGGTTGTCATTGGCATAATGCAGGACACAAATTACTAAAAAAGCGACATCATCAAATTCCTCATTTTCAATGTGTTCAATCTTCTAAACTGTATTTAAGAGATAACAAAAGGGTCTGGTGAGTGTACAGGAGTCACGATGTTGCTGAGTCTGCTTGCTTGTCTCTATTATACTACACATTGAATATTGGAGTTCTTACTGGAATGCAAATGGAAGTTCAGCTGTGAGTGGCTGGAGCTGTTAGAGCAGGCTGTGTCACCAGAAAGCCAACATTCTGACATTGTATCTTTCTGTTTCAAAGCTATGAAAGCTGTGGGTTGGAATTCACACTGAAATGTAACATTCCAACATGCTATCTAATGTTGGTTATGAGCAGAGCAGTCAGTTCATAGCTACATAACCCCACTGTTTTGCTTGACTGAAGTGAATGGAAGCAATCATCATCTTGCATTATGGTATGGGTGACAGAATCACTTCGATCCTTTAAGACCTGACTTGACAAAGTTGTAATTTACTGCCGTGGCAGGAGATGAATGTTGCTGACATTTTACTTCCATCTTGTAGGAATCATCTCATCATTGGAACAGAAGACTTCAATCAAAAGGGTTCCAAAATCAAAAAAGCTAGGTCTGCATACTGAATACATTCAAGAGAAGAATAAATATGGGTGGCAGTGGTCCTAGTAAAGAATATGTTAAAGTATATCATTGTTGCAGATGCAGCTGTCAAATCACTGGTGATTATGGCACATACGGCAATGCAGTTTACTGCAGATCATGTCATAATACTGAAACAGCAGAAAGGGCAAGTGCAGAAGCGAAAAGACAAAATGAGCAAATGGAAATCCAAAAGCAACAACGAGCAAGACAAAAGGAGATGGAGGAAAGACAACGCATCCAAGGAGAAGCACAAAAAAGAAAGCTGGAAAAAGAAAACGCAGCAATGATAACTGCTCAGTAAAGTGCTGTGAGCTTCACATTCCTTCAGTGTTATTTGAAGGATGAGAATCACAGTTTGTGCTCCACAGTCTTGAACCCTTCAATACAGAGCAGGCTTCTTAAGCTCTGCATAGAGGCACATGCATTATTCCTGGTATCATATGAATTTGCAACTTCTTCTGATGTCTTGATAACCCACACAATTAAAACTAAAGGATTACAGTTCTTGTGTTGTATTAAATAATGAATGTTGATAAACTGTTCACAATGAGCCGATGCTAAGATGCTTTTTTTTTTACTCTACATAGATAACACAATGTTGATTTTAAAAAACTTCAACACGTAATTCCTGCATGCAAATAAAGAGTTCATACATGCAATTGTTTCTGGCTATCTCTGTAAGCGCATTGCTTTGACAATGGTGGACGGTTATCACAGTGCTAAATGTACTGTGGATAGAGCCCGATGTGTTTTATTATCAGCATCATTGTCTTCATACTGATACTAATACGTTGTTTCAGTGAAATGATTCAATTGTTCATTAAGATAGAGAAGCTGTTTTACCAGAGTGGGCACTTCTCTCCTAGTCTATACACATTGCATACATTTAGTTTAAGAAATTAATTATATAAAATAAGAGGCACTTTTTTACACAGAGAATTGTGAGGGTCTGGAACCAACTCCACAGTAATGTTGTTGAAGCTGACACCTTGGGATCCTTCAAGAAGCTGCTTGATGAGATTCTGGGATCAATAAGCTACTAACAACCAAACGAGCAAGATGGACTGAATGGCCTCCTCTCACTTTTAAACTTTCTTATGTTCTTATGTTCTAAAAGGGTGCTAGGCTTCAGGCTGTCTTTGCTGTATTGGGGATCAACTACATAACTACATAGAGGGCTAAAACATAAGCTAACACACAACTACTTTCAAAACTTACAAAGACAAGATTGTCTTTAAAATGACTAACTGGTTAAACAAAGCTTTACAATTAAACACTTTCAATGTTGTTGCTTATGTCTGCCAGCAAGCCTTCTCCTTTAACTCTGGTCTTTTAAACGGCTCAGTCAATTCCCTTAAGGAATAGCAGCTGGTAACTGACCAATCAGCAGTCCTCCTGGCTGATATTGTGCACATGGAAAGTAGCAGATCATTAAGTATCTAAATCAAGGGCCACAGCTAACACTTTCCTGGGTCCAGGTAACAGACACATTGCAAAACCAAAACTAGCAGCTTACACGACTCAGAAAATGATTTAAAGAGTGTTCTGTTCATTGCTAGCTAGTCCGGATGTTTATTCTCTCTGGTTATTCTTTTCCCAGGGGAAGATGTTACAATACAATACATATAGAGAAGGTCTGTGTTGGGGTAGCTTAATGCACTCCCTGTTGTGTGTTAACGCTTACTTCATTGCATTAGAAAATACACATAAACATTTCAAACAGGAAATCTCAAACCACACCAGTGCTGAACAAACAGGCTTCGCTTTCTCTAAATATAGAGATAGCAGTTAATTGGCTTTATAACTGAAATATATCTATTCAGTATACAAAGCCTGTGTGTATTTGTAATCAAATCATATGAGCTAGAAGCACAGCGGTGGGGGTGGAGAGAACTAGCATAGAGACTAGGCTTGCGTGGGAGATACTGAAACTGAAGAAGGAATCTGTGAAAAAAGACCTAGGAGTTTATGTTGACTCAGAAATTTCTTCATCTAGACAATGTGTGGAAGCTATAAAAAAGGCAAACAAGATGCTCGGATATATTGTGAGAAGTGTTGAATTTAAATTAAGGGAAGTAATGTTAAAACTTTACAATGCATTAATAAGACCTCATCTAGAATATTGTGTTCAGTTCTGGTTTCAGTATCTCCCATATGATATTTATAATGCACATTTGTATTGCCTGCTTTACACTTTTCTCTATTAAATGTCATTTGCCATGTGTCTGCCCAGTTCTGAATGCTGTCTAGATAATTTTGAATAACCTTTGCTGCTGCAACAGTGTTTGCCACTCCTCCTATTTTTGTGTCGTCTGCAAATTTAACACTCTGTTCTATGGAGGGAGCACTGCACCATGCAAGCCTAGTCTCTATGCTAGTTCACCGCTGTGCTTCTAGCTCCTATGGTTTGATTACAAATACACCCAGGCTTTGTATACTGAATAGATATATTTCAGTTATAAAGCCAATTAACTGCTATCTCTATATTTAGAGACAGCGAAGCCTGTTTGTTCAGCACTGGTGTGGTTTGAGTTTTCCTGTTTGAAATGTATTTTCTAATGCAAAATTAGAAAAGCTAGGTCTGCATACTGAATACATTCAAGAGAAGAATAAATATGGGTGGCAGTGGTCCTAGTAAAGAATATGTTAAAGTATATCATTGTTGCAGATGCAGCTGTCAAATCACTGGTGATTATGGCACATACGGCAATGCAGTTTACTGCAGATCATGTCATAATACTGAAACAGCAGAAAGGGCAAGTGCAGAAGCGAAAAGACAAAATGAGCAAATGGAAATCCAAAAGCAACAACGAGCAAGACAAAAGGAGATGGAGGAAAGACAACGCATCCAAGGAGAAGCACAAAAAAGAAAGCTGGAAAAAGAAAACGCAGCAATGATAACTGCTCAGTAAAGTGCTGTGAGCTTCACATTCCTTCAGTGTTATTTGAAGGATGAGAATCACAGTTTGTGCTCCACAGTCTTGAACCCTTCAATACAGAGCAGGCTTCTTAAGCTCTGCATAGAGGCACATGCATTATTCCTGGTATCATATGAATTTGCAACTTCTTCTGATGTCTTGATAACCCACACAATTAAAACTAAAGGATTACAGTTCTTGTGTTGTATTAAATAATGAATGTTGATAAACTGTTCACAATGAGCCGATGCTAAGATGCTTTTTTTTTTACTCTACATAGATAACACAATGTTGATTTTAAAAAACTTCAACACGTAATTCCTGCATGCAAATAAAGAGTTCATACATGCAATTGTTTCTGGCTATCTCTGTAAGCGCATTGCTTTGACAATGGTGGACGGTTATCACAGTGCTAAATGTACTGTGGATAGAGCCCGATGTGTTTTATTATCAGCATCATTGTCTTCATACTGATACTAATACGTTGTTTCAGTGAAATGATTCAATTGTTCATTAAGATAGAGAAGCTGTTTTACCAGAGTGGGCACTTCTCTCCTAGTCTATACACATTGCATACATTTAGTTTAAGAAATTAATTATATAAAATAAGAGGCACTTTTTTACACAGAGAATTGTGAGGGTCTGGAACCAACTCCACAGTAATGTTGTTGAAGCTGACACCTTGGGATCCTTCAAGAAGCTGCTTGATGAGATTCTGGGATCAATAAGCTACTAACAACCAAACGAGCAAGATGGACTGAATGGCCTCCTCTCACTTTTAAACTTTCTTATGTTCTTATGTTCTAAAAGGGTGCTAGGCTTCAGGCTGTCTTTGCTGTATTGGGGATCAACTACATAACTACATAGAGGGCTAAAACATAAGCTAACACACAACTACTTTCAAAACTTACAAAGACAAGATTGTCTTTAAAATGACTAACTGGTTAAACAAAGCTTTACAATTAAACACTTTCAATGTTGTTGCTTATGTCTGCCAGCAAGCCTTCTCCTTTAACTCTGGTCTTTTAAACGGCTCAGTCAATTCCCTTAAGGAATAGCAGCTGGTAACTGACCAATCAGCAGTCCTCCTGGCTGATATTGTGCACATGGAAAGTAGCAGATCATTAAGTATCTAAATCAAGGGCCACAGCTAACACTTTCCTGGGTCCAGGTAACAGACACATTGCAAAACCAAAACTAGCAGCTTACACGACTCAGAAAATGATTTAAAGAGTGTTCTGTTCATTGCTAGCTAGTCCGGATGTTTATTCTCTCTGGTTATTCTTTTCCCAGGGGAAGATGTTACAATACAATACATATAGAGAAGGTCTGTGTTGGGGTAGCTTAATGCACTCCCTGTTGTGTGTTAACGCTTACTTCATTGCATTAGAAAATACACATAAACATTTCAAACAGGAAATCTCAAACCACACCAGTGCTGAACAAACAGGCTTCGCTTTCTCTAAATATAGAGATAGCAGTTAATTGGCTTTATAACTGAAATATATCTATTCAGTATACAAAGCCTGTGTGTATTTGTAATCAAATCATATGAGCTAGAAGCACAGCGGTGGGGGTGGAGAGAACTAGCATAGAGACTAGGCTTGCGTGGGAGATACTGAAACTGAAGAAGGAATCTGTGAAAAAAGACCTAGGAGTTTATGTTGACTCAGAAATTTCTTCATCTAGACAATGTGTGGAAGCTATAAAAAAGGCAAACAAGATGCTCGGATATATTGTGAGAAGTGTTGAATTTAAATTAAGGGAAGTAATGTTAAAACTTTACAATGCATTAATAAGACCTCATCTAGAATATTGTGTTCAGTTCTGGTTTCAGTATCTCCCATATGATATTTATAATGCACATTTGTATTGCCTGCTTTACACTTTTCTCTATTAAATGTCATTTGCCATGTGTCTGCCCAGTTCTGAATGCTGTCTAGATAATTTTGAATAACCTTTGCTGCTGCAACAGTGTTTGCCACTCCTCCTATTTTTGTGTCGTCTGCAAATTTAACACTCTGTTCTATGGAGGGAGCACTGCACCATGCAAGCCTAGTCTCTATGCTAGTTCACCGCTGTGCTTCTAGCTCCTATGGTTTGATTACAAATACACCCAGGCTTTGTATACTGAATAGATATATTTCAGTTATAAAGCCAATTAACTGCTATCTCTATATTTAGAGACAGCGAAGCCTGTTTGTTCAGCACTGGTGTGGTTTGAGTTTTCCTGTTTGAAATGTATTTTCTAATGCAAAAGGTAAGTATTAACACACAACAGGGAGTGCATTAAGCTAAACCAACACAGACCTTCTCTATATGTATTGTATTGTACCACCTGTCACTGGGAAAAGAATAACCAGAGAGAATAAACATCTGGACTAGCTAGCAATGAACAGAACACTCTTTAAATAATTTTCTGAGTCATGTAAGCTGCTAATTGTAGTTTTGCAGTGTGTCTGTTACCTAGACCCAGGAAAGTGTCAGCTGTGGCCCTTGATTTAGATACTTAATGATCTGCTACTTGCCATGTGCACAATATCAGCCAGGAGGACTGCTGATTGGTCAGTTACCAGCTGCTATTCCTTAAGGGAATTGACTGAGCCGTTTAAAATACAGGCAGATCAGCGTTAAAGGAGAAGGCTTGCTGGCAGGCATTAGCAACAACATTGAAAGTGTTTAATTGTAAAGCTTTGTTTAACCAGTTAGTCATTTTAAAGACAATCTTGTCTTTATAAGTTTGAAAGTAGTCGTGTGTTAGCTTATGTTTTAGCCCTGCATGTAGTTATGTAATTGTCTGGTATAGTAAGCAAATTTGTTAAATTTGCAGATGACACAAAAATAGGAGGAGAGGCAAACACTGTTGCAGCAGCAAAGGTCATTCAAAAAGATCTAGACAGCATTCAGAACTGGGCAGACACATGGCAAATGAAATTTAATAGAGAAAAGTGTAAAGTATTGCATGCAGGCAATAAAAATGTGCATTATAAATATCATATGGGAGATACTGAAATTGAAGAAGGAATCTATGAAAAAGACCCAGGAGTTTATGTTGACTCAGAAATGTCTTCATCTAGACAATGTGGGGAAGCTATAAAAACGGCCAACAAGATGCTCGGATATATTGTGAGAAGTGTTGAATTTAAATCAAGGGAAGTAATGTTAAAACTTTACAATGCATTAGTAAGACCTCACCTAGAATATTGTGTTCAGTTCTGGTTACCTCGTTACAAAAAGGATATTGCTGCTCTAGAAAGAGTGCAAAGAAGAGCAACCAGAATTATCCCGGGTTAAAAAAGACATGTCGTATGCAGA
Source organism: Acipenser ruthenus (assembly GCF_902713425.1). Classification (NCBI taxonomy): domain Eukaryota; kingdom Metazoa; phylum Chordata; class Actinopteri; order Acipenseriformes; family Acipenseridae; genus Acipenser; species Acipenser ruthenus. The sequence continues at coordinate 5,221,025 of NC_081241.1, read as the reverse complement.
CAGGCTAGAAAAATTGAATTTATTCAGTCTTGAACAAAGAAGACTATGATGTGATCTGATTCAAGCATTCAAAATCCTAAAAGGTATAGACAATGTTGACCCAGGGGACTTTTTTGACCTGAAAAAGAAACAAGGACCAGGGGTCACAAATGGAGATTAGATAAAGGGGCATTCAGAACAGAAAATAGGAGGCACTTTTTTACACAGCGAATTGTGAGGGTCTGGAACCAACTCCCCAGTAATGTTATTGAAGCTGACACCCTGGGATCATTCAAGAAGCTGCTTGATGAGATTATGGGATCAATAAGCTACTAACAACCAAACAAGCAAGATGGGCTGAATGGCCTCCTCTCGTTTGTAAACTTTCTTATGTTCTTAAAAGTTTATAATAGTTTAGAGATGATTGTTAGAATGGGGACACAATACAGACATTCATTAACAGCCATGACAAAGCACATTCTATATATATATATATATATATATATATATATATATAGACACACAGTGCCTATAGAAAATCTACACCCCCTTGAACTTTTTTCACATTTTGTTGTGTCAGTGCCTCAGAGTTTCATGCATTTAAATTAGGATTTTTTTTCCACTTATCTACACATCGTACTCCACGCTGTTAAGGGGAAAAACGTTTTTATTGAAAAAAAAATATATATATTAAAAATACAAAACTAAAAGATCATAATTGGATAAGTCTCCACCCACCTGAGTTAATACTTGGTGGAAGCACCTTAGGCAGCATTTTCAGCTGTGAGTCTGTTGGGATAGGTCGCTACCAACTGTGCACACCTAGATTTGGCAATATTTGACCATTCTTCTTTACAAAACTGTTCAAGCTCTGTCAAGTTCCTTGGGGAGCATTGATGGACAGCAATCTTCATGCAACAAATTTTCGATTGGATTTAGGTCGGGGCTCTGACTGGGCCACTCAAGGACATTTACCTTTTGTTCCTTAGCCACTCCAGTGTAGCTTTGGCTGTGTGCTTTGGGTCGTTGTCATGCTGAAAGGTGAACTTCCGTCCCAGTTTGAGCTTTCTTGCAGAGGGCAGCAGGTTTTCCTCAAGGACTTGTCTAGTCTTGGCCAAAAAAGCCTGTAGCTCTTGCAAAGTTGCCATTGGCCTCTTGGTAGCCTCTCTTATCAGTCTCCTTCTTGCTCGGTCATCCAGTTTTGAGGGACGGCCTGATCTAGGCTGGGTCTTGATGGTGCCATACACCTTCCACTTCTTAATAATCGTCTTGACCGTGCTCCAAGGGATATTCAAGGCCTTTGATTTTCTTTTATACCCATCCCCTGATCTGTGCCTTTCAACAACATTGTCCCAGAGTTCTTTTGAAAGCGCCTTGGTGCTCATGGTTGAGTCTTTGCTTTGAAATACACTACCCAGCAGCAGGAACCTACAGGAACTGCTGAATTTATCCTGAAATCATGTGAATCACTACAATTTAACCCAGGTGGAGGCCACTTAATTTGGTGTGTGATTTTGAAGGCGATTGGTTACACCTGAGCTAATTTAGGATTGCTATTACAAGGGGGGGTGGACTAAAGATGGGCATGACAGGTGAGTGCTCCTCATATTACCTGGGCACAAGCTTGCATTGTTAGTGCTTGGGGCAGGGTGATAGCTCCCAGTGGTGAAGTCATGTCTGAGCCACCCTCTCCCCCTCTGTAATATACAATGTATAGTTCACTTTGTGGTATGTAATTAAATATATATCTTTAAAGTGATTGGAGCTACAACATAATTCCATGACTTTTCCACACAATACACATCCATTCACCATATAGGTCTTAAATGTGTAGCAAGCATATATATATATATATATACAGCTACACACACACACACACACACACACACTTTAGTTTATACTTGGGGTGTACAATACAAACTGTTATTATCTACTGACACAACCTTTAATGACGTTGCTGCAATGCTGTAATTTACTTATGTCGTTTCTAGAAGGTTGTGTGCAGGCAGCTTTTTCATGATTGTGTAATACCCAGGGCCAGGCTCCTTTTGATTGGAGAGCCGATCTCAGATAGGACAGATATGCATACAAGAATAGTTCAATCAATTATATTTAATAAGAGAAATACACCATTTAAAATATATATATATATATATATATATATATATATATATATATATATATATATATATATATATATATATATATACAGTGCCTTGCAAAAGTATTCAGACTGACCAATTCTCTCATATTACTGAATTACAAATGGTACATTGAAATTTCGTTCTGTTTGATATTTTATTTTAAAACACTGAAACTCAAAATCAATTATTGTAAGGTGACATTGGTTTTATGTTGGGAAATATTTTTAAGAAAAATAAAAAACTGAAATATCTTGCTTGCATAAGTATTCAACCCCCACACATTAATATTTGGTAGAGCCACCTTTCGTTGCAATAACAGCTTTAAGTCTTTTGGGGTAAGTATGTACCAGCTTTGCACACAGTATCGGAGTGATTTTGGCCCATTCTTCTTGGCAGATTTGCTCCAGGCTGTTCAGGTTGGTTGGACGACACTTGTGGACCGCAATTTTCAAATAGTGCTACAGATTCTCAATGGGATTGAGATCAGGACTTTGACTGGGCCACTGTAGGACATTCACCTTTTTGTTCTTGAGCCACTCCAATGTTGTTTTGGCCTTGTGCTTGGGATCATTGTCCTGCTGAAAGGTGAATTTCCTCCCAATCTTCAGTTTTTTAGCGGACTGAAGCAGGTTCTCTTGCAGTATTTCCCTGTATTTTGCTCCATCCATTCTTCCTTCAATTTTAACAAGATGCCCAGTCCCTGCTGATGAGAAGCATCCCCACAGCATGATGCTTCCACCACCATACTTCACTGTAGGGATGGTGTGTCTTGAGGCATGGGCAGTGTTAGGTTTGTGCCACACATAGCGCTTTGAGTTTTGGCCAAAAAGCTCTATCTTGGTCTCATCTTACCATAAAACCTTTTTCCACATCGCAGCTGGGTCACTCTCATGCTTTCTGGCAAACTCCAGACGTGCTTTCAGATGGTACTTTTTGAGTAACGGCTTCTTTCTTGCCACCCTCCCATACAGGCCAGTGTTATGCAGAGCTCTTGATATGGTTGACTGGTGCACCAGTACTCCACTCCCAGCCACTAAACTCTGTAGTTCCTTCAAAGTGATTGTTGGCCTGTCTGTGGTTTCTCTCACAAGTGCTGAGTTTAGACGGCCTTTTCTTGGCAGTGCCTGGGTGGTGTGATGCAGCTTCAACTTCCTGATTATTGATCCAACTGTGCTCACTGAGATATCCAAACACTTGGATATTATTTTGTACCCTTTCCCTAATCTATGCATTTGTATTACTTTATCTCTAACTTCTGTAGAATGCTCTTTGGTCTTCATTTTCCTTCAGATTCACAGCCTGACCAATGATCCTTCAACAGTGGGGTTTTTATCCAGAAAATGTGACAGCAACTTTAATGGTTCACAGGTGGAGGCCAATGGTAAGGTAATTGTGTCCTCGTTAGGGCAATTTCTTTCATCTGTGTAAACTGGGAGCTTCCACAGCACAGGGGTTGAATACTTATGCAAGCAAGATATTTCAGTTTTTTTATTTTTCTTAAAAATATTTCCCAACATAAAACCAATGTCACCTTACTATAATTGATTTTGAGTTTCAGTGTTTTAAAATAAAATATCAAACAGAACGAAATTTCAATGTACCATTTGTAATTCAGTAATATGAGAGAATTGGTCAGGGGTCTGAATACTTTTGTTAGGCACTGTATATATATATATATATATATACAATATATATATTATATATTATATTAATATATATATATTACAAAAGTCAGTTTAACAGTATACTTTCTCAACTACACAAATTTGGTTTGTTCTCACCACACACAGCAATCAGAAACAGATCACGACTTTTCCGCTGGTCAACTCATTCATGGGTAGAACAATTCTTTTTCCAGTCAAACTGCAATAAACGCTAAAAACAAAACTAACTAAATAAATAAACAAACAAACAAACAAACAAACAAAAAGGCGCTCTCTCTTTCCCTGGCGTTCACAAACACAATTTATTTTGGTCAGGAGCACATGCGGTTACCATCCCGCAGCCGGCTTTTAAAGCAGTGCATCAATTAAGACAGCCCCTTTATCCAATGGACTCCAGGCAGGACATATTGCTCTCGTTGTTAATGAAGTCGTCATGGGAACAGAACCAAGAATCCCGAAATTGTTAGATACAAGCAAAACGACTCGATTGTTATTAATGGGATGGCCAAGATGGTGATTTAAGTGCATCGTATAAACACTCATACCTAAAAAGTTACTAACAAGTTGTCTAGCATACACATTTGAAATTATGTAAAACACAAATCTATGGATACTAATCTCGACTTTCGAGTAGATTTTTCATCCTTAATAATTGAGAACTTCTGTTCGTGGTAAATTAGCTGAGGAGACTTTGTCGATGTGTGATCTGCACATTGTCTGAATAATACTCCATTGAACAGATGACTAAAACAATAAAGAAGAACAATAATCATATAAAACTTGAAAAGGATAAAACATCCCAAGCTGTTATGTACAGCGTAAAGAGAAAAAGCAACGCCAAGTCAAAAACGTTACGGTTGAAAACTCGACAGAATACACCTCTGCAAACAACATCGTGGTGGAGTCCTTTGAGCTCACTGAACTTCCAGAAATGCCATCAAAAAGCCCAGCAACAAAAAAGGGAAAACTAGAAAACTGAAAGAATACAATCCTTGACATGGAACATAATATAATTTTAAAAAGAGGCTGGATGATTTCAGTTTAAAAATGACTGAACTGGAAAGATACAAAAGGCGGTGGGATTTACGTTTGTATGGACTGTCTGAAGATGAAGGAGAAAACACAAGAGAAAAAGTTATCAAGATCTGTCAAACCCTTGCTCCTGACCACAAAGACAAACTATGTGATGTCATTGACAGTGTACATAGACTTGGCATGAAACTACTTGGAAACTCGCAACACTGTGGCATAATAATACAATTCACAATGAGACATTACCGGGACATTATCTGGAGATCTGCCAAGAAATCAACCTTTCTGAAGGAAAAAAATCTTCGGTTTGCAGAAGACTTATCCCCAGGCGATCGAGAAATTCGGAGACAACTGTGGCCAGTAATCGAAAAGGCTCGCAAAAGAAGCAAAACAAGCCTATTTTGTTGGTGCAAGGGCTTTCGTGGAAGGAGTCGAAATCCGCTAGTCTCAGATGAAAGCTGAAGAAGTCGTAATTTAATTTTTTTCAAAACGGAACTACTGTATGTAGGCCCTGGTTATGATAATTACAAGTGAAGTAAGCTAGTTCTTATTTATTATTATTATTATCTATTTATTTTAACGTTACTATAAATAGCTTAAATCTTCAAATTTTTTTGTAAATATACACATCTAGGCACAATGTACTGTCTAAAATTTCAAAACTGAATAGGTATGGCTTTGTTTGCTCTAAACAGGTTTTGTTAACTGTTGTATTGCTAAAGTAGGCTACTGTTACGATTTCACAATTTCTAATCTTTCTATAGTTTCTTTTAATGCCAGGGGGTTAAGAGATCATCTTAAACGTAAAGCTTTATTTCTCTATGCTAAAAGCCTGAATTCAGACTTTTGTTTTATATAAGAATATTATTCCTATAGTAACAATAACAATTTTTGGAGTCTCAATGGGGAGAAGATATATGGATGGCACATGGCTCAGCTCATGCTGCAGGAGTTATTGTTCTCAAACATAGATTTAATAGTAAAGTTCTATCTCATGATACCGATCCATATGGCCATTTTATTTTATCAATAGTTACACTTAATGATTGTTTCTTACTACTAATTAATATATATGGTTATAAAACAAAGAAAGAAAATAACTACTTAATAGAAACATTGGAGGGTAAAATTAAGCAATTGCAATATAAATACCCAAATATCAAGCTTGTGATTGGAGGTGACTTTAATATAGAAACGACTGAGATGCTTGACAGATGGCCTCCTAAATCCTTTCATAACACTAATCACACATTTGGTAGATATTTGGAGGAATAAATTCCCCAAGATTAAGGTATTTACATGATGTAATAAACCTCGCTCTCAGCAATCCAGAATTGATTTTTGGCTAACTTCCAACACTCTATCTATACATGTGACTAAAGTAGAAACTCTCCCAACGCCTTTATCTGACCATAAATCTATAATTTTACAATTTGATTTATCTTTTTCACATGAAGCAAAATAAAAAAAAAATGTTACTGGAAACTGAATAACTCCTTGCTAGAAAATGATGTCATTGTAACAGCAATAAAAATACTATTAATTTATACTGGGAGAAAGCGTTTGCAGAAAACATGTTTAGAAAGAAAACTGGGAATTACTAAAATTCAAAATCAGAAGATTTACAATGGAAAGTGGTGCAGAACTAGCTAAATCTAAGCGAAAGGAGGAAACTCATTTAATAGTTAAATTATTATCTTTATCCAAATTGTCTCCTGAAAACATGTCCAATGAAAATAAGGTCCAGCTTATTGAATCACAGGGCAAATTAGATCACATGTATGTTTACAAAGCAAAAGGAGCTTTTATTCATTCAAGAAAAAAATGGTTGGAGGAGGGTGAACAAAATTCAGCTTTTTTTTTAAATTGGAGAAACATCACTATAAGATTAATTCCATAAACAAGCTTAACATTAACAACAAACTTACAGATAACCCGAAAGGAAATAGCTGAGTTTTCTATGTCTTTCTACCAAAATATATATGAATCTAAGATCTCTTTGGATTCAATAGAATACTTTTTTGCATAAATTGAAGAAAATATGATTGATGAGAATGACAAAAAACTGTGTGATGCTCCCCTATCACTAGAGGATGTTGTAGATTGCATTAGAACCCTTAAAAGTAATAAGTCACCAGATAATGATGGGCTCACTTCTGAACTTTATAAAGCTTTTTCCAAAGAACTGGCTCCTTTCCTTCGCAAAGTAGTTTTGGAGAGCATTGAATTTGGTTGTCTTCCTGCTTCTATGGCACAAGGCTTAATGAATTTAATTCCAAAACCCTCAAAAGATACTTTATGTTTAGATCATTGGCGTCCCATTTGTCTTTTGAATAACGACTGTAAAATCATGGCTCTAATATTTTCAAAGAAAATTAAGAATGTTCTTAATAATATAATTGACGAATCACAATCTGGTTTTATGAAAGATAGACACATTGCAAATAATATTAGACTAGTCCTTGATATGTTGGGTTACTCTGATCTTGTATCAGAAGACAGCCTTGTTCTTTTCTTAGACTTCTATAAAGCCTTCGACACTGTTGAGCAGCATTTTATTTGTAAAGCCCTAGATTTATTTGGTTTTGGTGAAGGCTTCATTAAAGCCATTCAAACCCTTTATAGAAACGGTAATTGCTCTATCAAATTACAACATGGAACCTCTCAACTATTCAATGTAAACAGGGATATTCGGCAGGGCTGCCCTATTTCTCCATTCTTATTCTTATTAACCATGCAACTATTAGCAATTCACATTAAGAAAAGCCAAATAGAAGGAATCTCAATTGCCAATAAAATTGTCTTTATTAGTCAATTAGCTGATGACACAACACATTTCTTAAGAGACAAAACACAAGTATCAAAAGCTATTGATGCAATACTCCTCTTTTCAAAAGCTTCTGGTTTGTTCCTCAATATAAAAAATGTGAGCTCCTCCCTGTTAATAAATATTTGTCAACAAAACTTTCAGAAAGTACTGTAAGGGCCCTCGGGTCATAGAATAGCACATATTTTACATGTGTCTCTTTGAAACAACTAAGTAGAGTACAGATGCAGAGATTTATGGCATCCCTGTAAAAGAAAATGTAAAGTACCTGGGAATTAACATTAATAAAGACCAACTGTCAAGAATCTCCCTAAACTTTAACCCACTAATTATCAGTGTACAACAAAAACTCAATTTATGGCTCCAAAGAGATTTATCATTGAGAGAAAGAAGTTTAGTGGCTAAGGCGGATGCTTTATCCAGATTGATCTACGCGGCACTATCGCTTGATGTTTCTGATGAAATAAGCAAAACAATTGATAGAATATTGTTTAATTTCCTTTGGAAAAACAAGACCCACTATATAAAAAATCTGTTTTAATGAATGATTATAAACCTGGGGGCTAAACTTTTTAGACTTTTCCTCCCTAAACAAAACTTTTAAAATTAAATGGATTAAACAATTCTTTAAGAATCCAGCCTCAATTTGGAACTTTATTCATGCCCACGTCTTTAATAATTTAGGTGTCTTAAATTTCATAAATTTCATTATGTAATTATGATAATAATAAAATTCCTATAAAATTTTTAAATTTCCATTAACAGATTATTTTATAAACATAACTCCTCACTTCATAAATATTTAATTTGGAACAACAGAGATATTAGATACAAAAATAAGTCTTTATTTTTTCCCATTTGGTTTGATAAGAATATACTCTTAGTTAGTCAACTTCTTAACCCTACAGGCCAACTTTTCAGTTATGCAGGGTTTTTATCCGACTTTACATTTCCTGTCACAGTTAAGGAATATGCTATTGTTTTTGATGCCATTCCCAGTGTTGTGAGAATGCTTTTACAGAGTGCAACCAAAGGTGCTTCTTGCCCTTTGCCCTCTTTAGAACCAAATGATATATTTATAGGACATAATTACCTTCTTCATAACAAAAAGAATAATAATAAGGAGATCAGGTCTCTTATTCAAAGTGTCTCTGTTCCCTCTGCTGTTGCATACTGGAATAGCATTTTTGCAGGTGTTAACAGGGAAGACTCCTGGACTTTGTAATAAATACTTATTGACCAACAAGGTTAAGGAGATATCATATAGGATTATCCATAACTGTTACCCAGTTAAATACAACCTAAAAAAAATAAAACCTGACATTGACCTTAACTGCTCCTTCTGCAATATTTACTCTGAAACTACTACTCATTTATTTTGGAACTCTAGTTACTCAAATATTTTTGGACTGACCTAACCAACTATATACATAAAAATATAAATAATAAATTAAATTAAATTTGGGATAACAAAATATGTGAAAACAGACCAGAATTAAATCTTTCTGGTAAATCTCTTGATCCTGTTGGCCAAATTCTATATCCATGAATGTAAATTTGCTCTCCAAAAACCTAATTTTTTTCATGTTTTCAAAAGAAATGGAACAATATGTTAGTATTATAAAAAAAAATCTAATAACAAAAAAGCCATTAAGACCTATAATATATGCAAAAGCTATAAAGTCTATGTCTATGTATAATTATATATTGAGATCCCCCCCCCCCCATTGTAATTTTATGTTACAACTGATGTCTATTGTATGGAACTATTTTGTCTCGATTTTCTGTTTTGTTTTATTTCTTGACTTTTGATCCAATAAAATAAAATAAAAAAACAAGCAAAATGACTCGTGCAAAAAACAAAGAGAGCAAAGTCAAACACTGCTGTAATCTAGTACAACAGATAATGAATACAAAACATGAAATCACATGTGTATGCATTTAACAACTACGATTCCCAATAGTGATAGTTTAATACTATTAGTAATAAGTAAGCTCTGTTTACATCTGCATCTGAAGTATTTGTAGATGTTAGTGATCTTACATAATAAATGCCGAGTCTTAAATAGTCGAGGGTCTCCCATAGGCGCCGGGGCTACTGGCAAATATTGTAAACAAATGCTGGGGCGTTTATTTAAAGTGTTATGGGAAGTATGCAATTTTATTATAACAGGTTAGGGTTAAGGATAGGGTTAAGGATAGGGTTAAGGATAGGGTTAAGGATAGGGTTAGGGTTAGGGATATGGTTAAGGATAGGGTTAGGGATAGGGTTAAGGATAGGGTTAGGGATAGGGTTAGGGTTATATTGTGCAAAAAGATTTACACATTAAGTACATTGTAACCATGCATAATAACATTGTAATTATGTGTAAGTACACATGTATTTTCCAAGTAACTAGAGACACTTAATGTGAAGTGTTACCTCCTTTTACTACTTTTACTAGATAAGTTAGTAAGTTATCAAGCAACAGGAGCGATATAGGTGAAAATATGTAAGCTAAAACATCAAATACATATTTACTGTACCTAACATACCATATTCTATCAGGGGCATTACAACTCATTAAGTACTATTGAACAGTAGTAACAGTATAAAAAATACAAATTAATATTTCAGCAAGGAGAATCCGCTATGAATGAATGGCAATGAATGAATGATGATGATTGCAATTTATGAACTGTGAAGGGCGCTCAGGGCCTGATGACTGTGATGGGCACTCAGGGCCTGAGTGAAAGATAAATTTGGCTGGAGTCCTCGTCCGTGGGTGCCCGACGGTTACCTGCGCGAGGCCGGCTGGAAATACATGAACAGTTACATTCATCCCAGTACCGCATATAGAAAGTGGCTATGAGCCACCTCCCCACAAAAAGACGAGGTCACCAAACCATGAAAGGAGAATAATGATAAATAATTAACGCACCCCACAATGGCAAGATAAATTTGGCAGAAGGCTGCGTCCGTGGGTGTTCGACGGCTACTTGCATGAGGCCGGCTGGAAAAACCATGAAGTTCACAGTTACATGCATCCCAGTGCTGCAGATAGGAAGTGGCTGTGGCCACCGCCCCCCCGAAAAGACGAGGCAGCCAAACCATGAATGAATAATAATAAATAATTAACACGCTCCACAATGGCGCCCTGCCACCTATCCCCCAAATATTGAAATTAATGAAAATCAGCAGCTGAGACACGGCCCGTCCCCCAGAGCATGACTGTGCTGGGGGAGAGAGCCCAGCCTGTCCAACCCAACCACTCACCCTGCAGAACTAAATATGAACCGCTCAGCACTCAGGTAAGGGAAAAAAACCCTACTCACATGTTATTTATTTTTTAGGAGGAAACCTTAGGAAATCTATGACTGAGGTCAGCCCTTCCTCCAGGCTCTAAGCGGTCAACTCCCATTTCGGCCTCCCAGTGATTGACTGAGCAGCTGAAACAAAAAGAAGCGACATGAAAGAATAAAAAACTGAGCTTTTATGCGCTTGCTGATGACATATTGGCTAGGGGCGGATTCTCCTTTGCAGAAAAGCAACCAAGTTTACAATTTCTAAAATCACAGTACAATTCTAAAAAGATTAATATTCACTGTCCAATTTTAGATGGTTGTTATTTTTTATGTGCACTGGAAGAGTTTTTAATCAGATATTCACCTCACATTGTATTAAAATGAGGAATGCTGGACTCCCAACAGTGCTTGAGGCTGTTTATGGGCAGCAGTGTGGAGTAGTGGTTAGGGCTCTGGACTCTTGACCGGAGGGTCATGGGTTCAATCCCTGGTAGGGGACACCGCTGTTGTACCCTTGAGCAAGGTACTTTACCTAGATTGCTCCAGTAAAAACCCAACTGTATAAATGGGTAACTGTATGTTAAAATAATGTGATATCTTGTAACAATTGTAAGTCGCCCTGGATAAGGGCGTCTGCTAAGAAATAAATAAATAAATAGTTTATATAAACTGATCAAGGAGACTTTTGTACTTTTCAATGTGAAAGCAGCAGACTGGTGGGTTAAAATAAGATAGAGACATTTTCTATTGTTGGAAACAGCCTTGTGAACCAATTCTGCAGGAACCTGTGTGGACACACAGAGTACACACACACACACACACACACACAGTACACACACGCACACACACATACAGGTCCAGCACGTTTATTCTTTCATTTCTGAGCTTCAAGTTTTGGACTTCATTACATCGTCAAGAATCGTTTTGTTAAAAAATTAATAATCAATAAGACGTTGCACAAAATATGCACCAGACAGTTCAGTTAAACCTGCTTTGTGAGTATTTATTTATTTGTATATGTTTTGTCTGACTTTGTATTTATTTATGTAGATATACAGCAGAAACGAGTATGTTAATTGTTAAAACATCTTTAAACAAGGCTTAAAGCTTAATGTGGTTTTAAAAAGTTAATTTTATAAACTATAGGTTTGTTATAAACCCCCTAGTAAAGTAGCATTGCTATAAACATAGTACTTGTATTATTGTTTCAACATCCTTTATTATACATACATACCAGAACATCATAATAATAATAATAATAATAATAATAATAATAATAATAATAATAATAATATGATTATATATTCTTTGTCTTTCAGTACTTGCAATCGGAGACGTTATGTACGTTTGTAAAGGTATGTGTGGTTGAGTTTCTGCTATAATAAATATTGCACAGTATTGTTTTCAGAAATAACATCTTGTTTAAATGAATTGTTTTTCAAAAGCCATGTTATTATTTTGGCTGAACACATCTTTCTACTGGGTTTTAGATTGTTTTGTGAAAATGTAGTCTTCTGTTAACAAATTTCACCCACTTAGAAAAGTGCCTTGTTATATTCCAGTATTCATGAACATTACCGTATCTTGTTGTTTAGTTCTCTTGTGCATGGAAGAGCAATTAACTGACAAGTCTAACTGAAACGTAGAGTAAAGAGTAAAATGCTGTTGATTTATAATAGGTAATATACATATGACCTGTCTCCCCTGATAAATGTGTAGTACAGAAACCAGGGCCAGAGGACAGTTGGAAATTACGTGGAGCCAGACTTAGGGCAGAGGGAAGGAGACACTCGTTCACACAGAGAGTGCTAAGGGTATGGAATGGGCTACCTAGTCATGTTGCTGAGGCAGAATCACTTGGATCCTTGACGAAGATCAATCAGCTACTAGGAACTGGATGAGCTTAGATGGGCTGAATGTCCTCCTCTCATTTGTACATTTTCTTTTGTTCTTATATGTAAGACTACAGCTTTGGTTTAGCCATTATGTATTCAAGTATACCAAGCTCATGAGCAAGTGGTTTGATGAGCATTACACCGTCACGTTCCATCCACGTTTCATGAACATATATTCATGTTGGGGCACATGACTGCCCATTGTGAATCACAGGGTCTTGTGTTGTGTATTTGTAATACATACACACTCATTGCAGGCCTGTTTCACCCAGCAAGCATCACTCTGATGCAGGAGACCGTGAACACTGGAGACACAGTAACATTTTACTGTAAGATGCCACCAGACATCGAAGTTCACAGGACCTGGAACTTTTACCTGTGTAAAAACGGAGAGAGCATCATGCTACAAAAGTGGAGTAGAGCAGAGTCAGGGGTTACTTTTGTGATTAGAAAAGTAACCAACGCAGATACTGGAAGCTACAGCTGTGTGTACTCAGAACAGAAAGTGGAGCCCGGGATGAGGATAAAGATCAGAGACAATGATTCAGTCACCCTCCGACTCACAGGTAAAGCTGTTGTTGTTTATTATTTACTTATGAATCCAGCTATTAAAAATATATTGAAGGGATTCAAATTAATTGTGTTCCATGTTTCTGCTACCTACAGTGTTGTAACAACCAAGTAAATAAAAGCATACTCATAAATATATTTGCAGTATTCTTTAGTTTTAGAATGAACTGTTTTGATCAACAATTTACAGTATTTCATGATCATTTTACAGACTGATAAGTCTTGCCAATGAAGTGAAACTCAGTTGTGGATGTGTGTTTTACCCATTACTACCAAACAAATGACTCATACTGTCTGGTAATACCTTCTGTACCTGGAATTAATGCTGAACTAAAATAGATATAAAGCAAAGAAGTGATAAAAATTGGGATCAAGAACTTGTTTAAGGTTAACCTGCACTGGAATATTATGCTTCACCACAGAATTTGGATTTTGTTTCATTTCATATTTACAAGTAAATAAAAAGCTTTCAGAGTATACCATTATCTCTGATGGTTTTAAACACTTATTTGTAATACAATTTTACAAAAGTCAGGAAATTCATTACCAAAAAAGAAAAATACATAAATAAATAGATTAAAATAACATTATAGACTTGAACGCACAGGAATCAGGAAATGGATGAGCACATACAATGCAGCTGTATCCAGGTAAGACTTTGTCAATGATTCTGAGATGTGATGGCGTTTGAGAAGGGGAGCAGTGAACAATGACACTGAAGCCAATGCATATGTTTCTTTGAAGTTTTGGCAGGACAACTTCATGAACTCCATAGAGTTCACACAAACTGTTTTAAAACTTAAAATAACAAAATTGTGATGGAGGGGATATCTGTAGTCTATCAAATATATTTAATTTTCATAAAGACATTAAGAAAACCTCTGCATTTAGCATTTTAGATGCTGTTTTTGTTATACTGTTGTTATACAGTTTCTCCCTCAATTATTTTTTTAAGCATTAGGAGATTACTGCATTCTGTCCGAGGGTACAAAGAGTATATCTGTCTCTTCTTCAGCGTCTCTGTTTGTGGAGTATGCAGTGCGTCACTTCCTGTCTGCCGTCATCGCCCTTCTGATTCTTGGACTGCTGTTCAAGGTCTACAGGGCCAGAAAGCATGAACCAGGTATTTCAAGTAGTCTTTTGCTTTTGAATGTAGTGCTAATTGGGGTCTGTGAAACCAGTCGAAAGTGTTACAGAACACCCTGCAAAATGTAGAAGAAATGCATAACAGTGCCATTGCTGTGTCCCGTGTTGTCCGTATCGTAGCGTTATATTGCTTTTCTGCTCCCACAATAAATACGCCACTCCTTTCAATCAGAGCACCAGCATTGTTGCAGGTGGAAGCCTGAACTGGATAAACAGTGATATTTAGAAAATCAATCTATTTCTCCTGGTGAAAGTACCCAAGCAAAAGTTGAAAAACAGTAACTCCTTACTTTATTTAAAAAATATATATATATATAAAAATGAGAATATGTTTTGCTGTGGTATGGACAGTAAAGTAACATGTTTCTTGGGTACTGCAGAGAGTATGTAACACTTGGATAATGAAATAGGTGTAACACTTCTGAAGACAATGTAGCTGCAGTATTTAGAATTGTATTGCTATTATCCACACTATAAAGCACCCATTATAACAAGGACTTTACTAGAAGGGCTTCCCAGAACTTGTACACCACATGCAGATTCAAACATTATGATACTCCCTTTCACTTTTATACTAAATTAGTGATGTCTTTACATATTTAATTTCCCCAGATAATATAGAAGAGGAACGATAAGAAGAACAAGACAATACAAGACAATCATTTCTCAACTTTGAATTTCACCACGATTGCAACACAGAATAATGACGAGAGAGACATTTTTAGTATTGGTCAACAATTTAAATCATTTTGCTTATGAACAGTTTTTAAAGAAACACATGTTTTTGAAACATGTATTTTCATTATAAAGCAGACATCTACTACACAAGGTTAAAAGAAGTTCTCAGTTTCCTGGCTTTGCCTTCCAAGACGTCTGTTACTGATTCACTTCCTTGGTCATTTCAACCTAGCAATGTCTTCTGGGTCAAATAATGTTACTTGCTGAAAGCATGTAAGTCAATAGGGGAAGCAGCTGATTAGTTATTGACAAGATGGAAGTCAGTGAAGGGGCAGGGACAATTTCACGCTCCAGGTGAAATGACCCAGGAAGTGAAAGGCAGTCTGGCTTGTGCAAACAGAGATTTCTTTATATTTTGATATCATATTTTAAAATGAATATCATATTTGATATCATATTTTAAAATGAAAATAGATCAATGAGTTTCTTTCAAAACGTGTAGAGTTACTTGAAACCAAGTTTAAAAATATATATATTGTATATATATATATATATATATATATATATATATATATAATATATCTTGGCTCCGACTCTCTGGAACTCTCTCCCAGGTCCCACAGTCGCTTGCTTCAAATCAACTCTCAAGACCCACTTGTTCTCTCTTGCTTTCAATGCTCTTTAAGCCTCATATCTGTTATTAGCTGTTGTCTAAATTGCAATTTCAGATTTTTCACTCCATCTTATTTGTATGATTCTGTATGACACACACATCCACAATGTTTAGAATTCACATAGCCTTTTATTTAATGTATTATGCCTGTATATATATATATATATATATATATATATATATATATATATATATATATATATATATATATATATATATATATATAATAATAAGACTGTGTAAAACATTACATTATTTGAACTCAAATTTCAGATAAAATACCTTTTTAATTCATGATGAAGTTTGATGTAATTTAAATTTCTTGAGTTAAAAATTTTTTTGGACTACGAGGCATAATGAATGACTTTTGTAAAAGACAAACAAATAAACAATATAGGAGGTGTATGTGTTCATATCAACTATAATACATACTAACTGTATGCTTCATTGAAAAACTATTTATCTGAACTACAATGACCAACATTGTGCTTTTGTTCTTGTATTATGATACACATGATACATACCTCTATGACTATACGATGTATCATGTAAAGAAAGTATGAGGATTCATCAATACTCAATGAATCATTCCACCCTGTGGCAATGTGCCCCACCCCTGTGTGCATTTGTGTGTTATATGTTGTATGTTGCGTGTGTTAATGTTGGTGCATTGTAGTTGGTACACGGGATATAATGTTGGTAATGAGCACGAGTATTTAAAAAGTATAATTGTATTTAGGCACGGGATCACTTCACGTGCATTTAAAGTATTTAATATGTGAGCATGAGGTTGCACATAATTAATTCACGTGCTGGGATTCAAGTGAATAATTATTTAGTAATTGAATCCCGGCACAACTGTATATATAGATGCACGTTTTACTCACTCGGGGTGGTGTGTTCGGTGAGTAGTGAACGGGAGAGAGAGGAGGAGAAATATAAAAGATTAACAATTGCTATCGATTGCTGAAAGGACCAGCACGATACTTGTTTGTTTATTTTTACTCACCGTGTTTGTGTGTCTGTCGTTCCACCATTTGTTAAGTGTTAGTCCGTTTCGTTTGTCTATTTATTTTGGCATAAAGTGCTGTGTCATGTCTTCTGTTTTGCTTAAACCTTTTATTTTGTTTATTAAAACACTGAACGCTGCCATTTGCGTTTTCAGTTTCAACCCCAGTACAGTCTCTGTGTATTCCTTTCTGGTCTGAAGTCATCCACTACAGCCTGCTTGTCACACACCCCTAGTCTAACGCCCCTCTTCGGTGAACTGCCATATTATATATCATGAGTATCTTGTATTTGATTTTAGTCTTATTGGTACCCGTATTCCCGTTTTTTGGAATTGCTCTTATTTGAAATTATTCTCATCCATTTATCGTACTTACTATGTGCTCTTACTGGACATTACTCGTTTAAGCAAATATTGTTGCTATAAGTGAACTGCTGTAATTATTTACTATATTCTTTATTTTGCTCTTATTTGAATTTCCTCTTTTTTGCTACTGATTTTATTGTAGTTTATAACTAGTCTTACCTGTAATATGATACACTTTAATTGTGATATTTTACAATGTAATATTTTGTAATGTGATACTTTCTTCTGTAATATTTTGTAACAATTGTAAGTCACACTGAATAAGGGTGTCTGCTAATAAATAAATTAATTAATTAATGAAATAATAATAATAATAATAATAATAATAATAATAATAATAATAATAATAATAATAATAATAATAATAATAATAGGAGGCTGTGTGGTCCAGTGGTTAAAGAAACAGGCTTGTAACCAAGAGGTCCCCGGTTCAAAGCCCACCTCAGCCACTGACTCATTGTGTGACCCTGAGCAAGTCACTTAACCTCCTTGTGCTCCGTCTTTCAGGTGAGACATGATTGTAAGTGACAGTGCAGCTGATGCATAGTTCACACACCCTAGTAAGTCTCTGTAAGTCGCTTTGGATAAAGGCGTCTACTAAATAAACAAAATAATAATAATAATAATAATGAGGTTTTACCATTCCAGCCCTAGTCTAACGCCCCTCTTCGGTCCAGGTACAGATTGTATCATGCACACATTAAGAGATGAACTGCCACTACGAGGTGAACTGCAGTATGATATATCATGTAAAGAAAGTATGAGGATTCATCAATACTCAATGGATCGTTCCAGCCTTAGTCTAACGCCCCTCTTCGGTCCAGGTACAGATTGTATCATGCACACATTAGGAGGTGAACTGCCACTATCCAGCAGGAAAGAAGAAGCAAGCAGTTTCACTCATGGCAAAGCGCAAGGACTCATTAGGGGTTGTACATGCATTTACACAATCTGAAAATGCAGGGGTGATACCAAGGTAAGACAAAAGTGTATAGTTAACCAGGGGAGCAGAATCCAGCTAAGAGAAATACAATCAACATGTTCACTGAGGCCAAACAACGTATTACACTGTGGTTTACAGAGTGTGTTATTCACTGAACAGAGAACTGAAATCTGTCGTGCATCAAGAGCCGGTGAGTGGCTCTGAATGGCCAATCAGACTCAGCTCTTCTTGGCTGTCATGACTTGTCTGCTTTTATTGTGTGACAATCACAGACACATACAGATGTAACGGAAACTCTCGTTTCATTCTATCTTCAGGGGCTCGATTCCTTCCACTACTTTATATATATATTGAAATTAAACAACCACAATGCATTGCTATCTTCAATTTGCCATTCTTGGTAAGTGTTATCTATTTAAATATGCACACAAACAAACATATATAAGATGAATTTTAAAAGTGTGTACTGTCATTTCTTAACTTAGAACTAAATTGGTATAAACACATGATCAGTAGTATTATTATTTTGCATACACACTTTTACAACAAGATTTGAAGTATTATTAATACTACAGCTATGACCAAATGTTTTGCAACACCCAATATAATGAACTATTAGTATTATTATTTATTAGCAGACACCCTTATCCAGGGCGACTTACAATTGTTACAAGATATCACATTATTTTTACATACAATTACCCATTCATACAGTTGGGTTTTTACTGGAGCAATCTAGGTAAGGTACCTTGCTCAAAGGTACAGCAGCAGTGTCCCCCACCTGGGGATTGAACCCACAACCCTCCAGTCAAGAGTCCAGAGCCCTAACCACTACTCTACAACTACTTTTGCTTCATAAAGTCAAATGAAGCCTGCTGAATAATGCCATGTAACATATTGCATTTCATACCGCTTTGCAGTTTTCGTTATACTTAAAGAAAAACTGACAAAAGATGAAAAAATATGACAAAATCTAACTCATACTTTTGCGATATTTTTTTGTAGTTTCTTTGATTACATGCTGTTAAATAATATTTCTAAATTATGTTCATATAGTTTTTTTTGTTTTAAATGATGCCTCAATCCTAAAATTCTAGGTGATGCAACACCTTTGGCCACAGCTCTTAATTGTATTATTACTTGTACTGTGATACTTGAAATGTATTTGCTTACGATTGTAAGTCGCCCTGGATAAGGGCGTCTGCTAAGAAATAAATAATAATAATAATAATAATGATACTATTATTGTTGTTTGCAGGTTTTGCAGTTGGAGAAGTTTTGCTGGTCTCCACAGGTTTGTGCATCTCTGATAATATTAAATTCATCTAAAGCATGCATAGCCGTCAGTGGGTAGAGGGGATTAGGAATCATACAATAAAAAACATTGAAAACAATTCTAGTGGAAATGTTTGTCATTGCATTTATGTTTCTTTTTAATATTTCTAATTCAGCACTAGTGAGTGTTTAATATTATGGAAAATCATGTTTTGTTTCTGTTGATTAGGACTTCTCCAATGATAAACTGCACATATATTCAAGTACTGTCTGAGATTGACTTACATATAATATGCCTCTTGATATTGACTGATGTCCTCTTCATTTGAAGCCCAGCACTTGGCAGTATGAAATGTATTAGAACACCTCAAGATTTGTCATTTATATCCTTTATATACCTGCCTGCATGAAAACCTCTGTGAATGAGGATTTCAATGTTCTGTCAATAATCAGTGATACGGGGGCTCCCGAGTGGTGCATCCAATAAAGGCGCTCCGCGTGAAGTGCAGGATGCGCTCTATAGCCTGGACGTCGCCGGTTCGAGTCCAGGCTATTCCACAGTCGACCATAGACGGGAGCTCCCAGTGGGCGGCGCACTGGCCGAGCGTCGCCCGGGGGGAGGGAGGGTTAGGTCGGTCAGCGTGTCCTCGGCTCACCGCGCACCAACAACTCCTGTAGTCTGGCCAGGCGCCTGCGGGCTTGCCTGTAAGCTGCCTGAGAGCTGCGTTGTCCTCCGATGCTGTAGCTCTTGGGTGGCTGCATGGTGAGTACGCAGTGTGAAAAAAAGCGGTCGGCTGACGGCACATGCTTCGGAGGACAACGTGTGTTTGTCTTCGCCCTCCCGAGTCAGTGCAGGGGTGGTAGCGGTGAGCTGAGCTTAAAAAATAATTGGGCATTCTAAATTGGGAGAAAATAATAAAAATAATTGGCAACGACTAAATTTATAAAAAAAATAATAAAAAAAATAATCAGTGATACACACATGTGTGAAAATGTTAGACCACTTTGTGCTTTAATTAGGCATTTTAAACAATTTCTAACAAGTCTCATGCATTTTATCATGTGTGACTATGTGTTCCTTTAATCTTACTATTTTAAATTAATTACATGTGTGGCTTATTAAAGTCATCAATTAAATTAGACAATCACTAATTTGCCTATTTTGGCAATTTTCCAAGATTTTCAGTTTGATTTCATATGCACAACAAATCAAACAACAGAAGCAATGGGGTGTTCTAATATATTTGCTCAATACTTCATATACACTGTTGTTTCTTTGCAAACTGAATAATATTTTAACAATGTTTTACAGATTCACTCCATTCAGCGATACTTCAGATTAAAAAAACGACTGTAGTGGAAGGGGAGAAGGTTGAATTCAAATGTGTAATAGCGGCTGTGCATGGAGAACAACCAGAGAACAAGGAGAGGAATTGGTTCCATTTATATAAAAACAGAGAGAAGATCAGATCACTGCCAGTGCCTGGAGGAAGGGCAGCTGCCACATTTATTAAACAAGACATCAGAAAGAATGATGCTGGAAACTATACCTGCATGTATGGAAATGAGAATCCAGGAGATGTGATAAACATCAGCCATGGCTCTTCCATTTATCTCAGTGTACAAGGTAAGTGCAGAACCTGGAGATGTGAGAAACATCAGCCATGGCTCTTCAGTTTATCCTAACGTACAAGGTAAAGACAGTGTCTTATGGTCAGTTCTATAATATTGTACTTGCAAAGCACAGTGGGCCAGATTTACTAAAACATTTTTTATAATGAAATAAAGAAAAACGACTAATGTTTTCAGTTGTTCTCATTAATCTTTTTCCTCACTGGTGCAAAAACATAGTGGCTCATTCTCAATATGTTCTTTAAAATATCTTTGCATCAAGGCTGACTTGGCTAAGGTTTTTTAATACTATAATTATCTTTGTATTTGCTTGCTGTTAGTTTTGAATGTTCTGCTATTTAACTGTGGAATGTATTATTTGTTTTGTAACTGATGGCACCTATTTTTCAACATTTAAAATGAGTAACACTGTACATTGTCTCTAATTGCTGTTTATTTACATAGTTGTTACTAAGTAAATACATGTGTACTCACGGATAATTACATTGTTATTATCCATAGTTACAATGTACTTAACATGTACATCTTTTGCATTTTACCATGTGTGACTATGTGTTCCTTTAATCTTACTATTTTAAATTAATTGCATGTGTGGCCTATTAAAGTCATCAATTAAATTAGACAATCACTAATTTGCCTATTTTGGCAATTTTCCAAGATTTTCTGTTTGATTTCATATGCACAACAAATAAAAACAACAGAAGCAATGGGGTGTTCTAATACATTTGCACAATACTTCATATACACTGTTGTTTCTTTGCTAACTGAATAATATTTTAACAATGTTTTACAGATTCACTCCATTCAGCGATACTTCAGATTGGCAAAACGACTGTAGTGGAAGGGGAGAAGGTTGAATTCAAATGCATAATAGCGGCTGTGCACGGAGAACAACCAGAGAACAAGGAGAATTGGTTCCATTTATACAAAAACAGAGAGAAGATCAGTTCACTGCCAGAGCCCGAAAGCATGGCAGCTGCCACATTTATAAAACAAGACATCAGAAAGAATGACGCTGGAAACTATACCTGCATGTATGGAAAACAGAATCCAGGAGATGTGAAAAACATCAGCGATGGCTCTTCAGTTTATCTCAATGTACAAGGTAAAGACAGTGTCTTATGGTCCGTTCTATAATATTGCATTTGCAAAGCACAGTGGGCCAGATTTACTAAAACATTTTTTATAATGAAATAAAGAAAAACGGCTGATGTTTTCAGTTGTTCTCATTCATCTTTTTCCTCACTGGTGCAAAAACATAGTGGCTCATTCTCAATATGTTCTTTAAAATATCTTTGCATCAAGGCTGACTTGGCTCAGGTTTTTTAATACTATAATTATCTTTGTATTTGCTTGCCGTTAGTTTTGAATGTTCTGCTATTTAACTGTGGAATGTATTATTTGTTTTGTAACTGATGGCACCTATTTTTCAGCATTTAAAATTACTTTACATTAAGTGTCTCTAATTGCTGTTTATTTAAATAGTAGTTACTTAGTAAATACATGTGTACTTACAAATAATTACAATGTTATTATCCATAGTTACAATGTACTTAACATGTACATCTTTTGCATGTGATATGCAAGTACACAATTGTATCAGAAAGTGGCTAGGGTTAGAGTTAGGGTTAGCGATAGGGTTAGGTTTAGGATTATGGTTGTATCATGTAAAAAATAATGTACACATTAAGTACATTGTAACTATGCATTATAACATTGTAGTTATATGTAAGTACACATGTATTTACTAAGTAACTGCTATTTAAATACACAGTAATTAGAGACACTATGTAAAGTGTTACCTAAAAATGTTTACAGATTGTGGCTCTAAACTCATTAACAAAACATTACAGCAACAGTATCTTCAAACGTGCTTTGGTGTATTGAGAACACTGCAAACTAATGAAGTTATCCCTCCACTATTAAGAATAATATCTCCAATTTTGTCATATAAACAAAGAGCAAGGTTTCTGAGGATAAAGAACTAGCATGTTTATATCACACCCTATACAATTAACAGAATGTTTCAAAAGGTTGGAAGCATTTATTTTGTGTGTTATTTCATATTTGTATTCATTTATTCTCAGTAACACACACAAATGATAATGAGCATTATAGATTTGTTTTATGAAGTATTTTCTTGAATTTAATAATTTATGAGAAAGTGTTATCATTATTTTTTTTTTTTAAATAGTCTTTTTATACTGGTTTGAAGATTAAACAGTGTATTTCTTAAAGAAGTAAATATACAGACTATATTCATCTTTTCTGATAGACGTATTTTAAATGCAATAATGAAACTCTAATTTCAGAGTTGCGCTATTATCTCACGCTTCACCTAGACAAAGAAATTGCAATGGAAGGAATGGATGTATCATTTAAATGTATGATACCAGCTGAACTCAGAGAAGTAACAAGAAAAGAGGGTTTTTTCCATCTGTATAAAAATGAAAGCCTTGTCGATTCACAAGCCATTGCAAAAGACTTACCAGGTGTCACATTTTCCATTAAAAAGGTTAAGAGGAGTGATACTGGAAACTACACCTGTGTCTATGGAAAAGAGACGCTTGTAAACTCGACAAACAGCAAACGCAGTCATCCACTCTATCTTCATGTGACAGGTATTCATCTTATCACTTTGTGGCACTTTGTTTTCTTCATTTATTTAATAAATATTCAAGGTAAATAAAAAACCTCTGTATATTTACATTATATTTTCCATTTTCCCCTGTGTATGGAACAATATATTTATGTTGCTAAGTTATATTATTCTAAATTGTCAAAAGCAGAAACGTACTGTATATTTTGATGACATGTTAATTTTTAATAAGATAGTAAAACTGTTTTCAGAGTCACCCATACATAAGCTGGACAAACAGAATGCACTTGAATGAAAACAGGCATTCTCTCCATGTCAAAAATGTAGATTCAAAACATCATTCATAGATAATGTGTTGATCGCTGGTTGTGAAACTCATAGTTATTCTTTTAAGACTGCATCCTGTTATTTTAACCGATCTATTGAGGAGGTTATACTCAGGGAAATCAGTTTTGAAGGAAAGGAGATTGTATTTTCTCTTGATTAAAATAAAACAATACAATGAAATGTAATACGTGGAATGGACATATTTAATATTGGTGAATATGAAAAATGTCGCTGTTTATGTTCCCACAGAATACGCCACAATGCCAACCTTATCTGCCAAAACCCAACGGAACAGTTCGACAGGCAAGTGATGTGTAATGTTAAATGAAATTAAATGTAATGGTTTGTTCAGTCTAATAGAGGAGATTTCAATGGGATCCTTTCTGCTGTCTCGGTGATTTTGACAATTAAAAATACATTGAAGAGACAAACATGCACTTCCAGATTTTTGGTTTTCATAACCTTGGTGAGTAAAATGCTGCTTCAAATGATCTAAATGGTGGCAGTATTTAGATCTGCCGTTTTGTAGATCAATAGAATAGACCTCAGTGTTTCTAACACACAAAGCTATGGACAAACGTTTTGCATCACCTAGAATTTTAGCATTGAGACATAATATAAAAAAACAAAAAAAAAATGTGAACATAATTGAGATATTTTATTTACATTGTTTAATGAAAGAAACAACAAAATGATATTGCAAAAGTCTACCGGAAGCCATAATAGTAATAATAGTAATAATAGCATTTTGAAATGTCACATTTTTCAATTGTTGTCTGTTTTTGCTGAGTATATGGTAAACTACAACGTGGTATGTAATTCAATATGTTAATGTAACATTATTCAGCAGGTTTCATTCAACTTTATGAAGCAAAAAGAGTTAATTCTATAGGTTAATGAAAAACTTTTGGCCATATCTGTACATGTCTTTTTAGATGAGTTGAATAGACCCCAGTGTTTCTTACACACACATGCCTTCCTTATCCTCCTTCCTAGATTTCCAGCTACCACAGTCTGAGAAGGGAGAAGGTAAGTGATTTGTGTTAATTAATGTGTCTTCATCTTCAGGGTTTTTATGACACCTGGCTCTGAAATATATCAATGGTTCATTCACTGCTTCTTTTAGAGATTAAAAACAGTACTGTCATTTATGGAAATATTTGTGGGAGAAAATATTACTTGTCATGATCTGGACACTTTATATATTTGAAATCAGGTTCACAATTAAATTAATCTGAATAAATGCCACGTTTTCATGCAAGTGTAGAAAACATCACCCGTTCATGTGCAGCTTTCAATGAACACACATTGGGATAGACTCAGCTATTAACTGCAAATTGTTATCAGTGCATTTTTGTCAGAATTGATAAACAGCAATTTCATTTCTAAAATGAATAAGAAACAACTTCAAGCCCATGGATACATTAGGATTGTTTGTGTCTGGTTTGGTATTATTGGGTGAATTATTAATGATGACAATTAGGAGTAAATAGCTATGAGATTCTAGCCCATTTAGTCAGACAAGCCATATTTTAAAGCATGCATAATCTCAACACTCTTCAGGAATTGTTTTTACTGTTATGGATTAAAACAGATTTAATACAGATATTTCCTTATATACTGATCATTAAAACAGATCCCCCTTGTCTAGTGTCCACACACCCTCTGTGGAGTCACTCAACGTGTTTTCTGCTCAATACAGAGTTGTACGGGCTGGGGAATGACATCAGAATCTTCCTATCCCTGGGGATCCTTCTTGTGCTCTCAGTTATTGTGGGGGAAGACTTCAGTAGCAGACAGATGAAGCTCCGTGGAGATGGTCAGGAGGGTTTAATTTCTTCTTTTTTATGTATGTGTTTTGGTTACACTGAAAGATCTGAAAAATGGAGCACAAAAATGTGTTTCAGGACACATTTGGCTAGACTCAAACTCAGTTGTCAGTAAGAAATATAAGTAAGAGATGTTGTAAAGGTCATCAGTATTTGGATAAGCCACTGCTTAGAACTCCTTCTATCCCCAATGAATTATTTGATTAGCTTTAACCACTTTAAGTAAGTCTCAAACCCATATTTAATAACTTGGACCATTTTAACTCTATAAAATAGATTTTCTATTGTTCTCTTCCAGACACTGTTCAAGACACCGATGGATAATACATTGATTAGTGCTCCAGCATTACCATTTGATCTTCAGATGGACTGGAAAGTGTTTTGTAAGTCAATACTAGTGTGAGGAGTGTCCCTAAAGGTCTGGTCACACAAGCATCTTCTGTTGATGGATGTCAATGTTTCACCATCCTTGTCTACATATTGGGCAACAAATTCTGTACAAACTAAATGTATTTGATAGAAATGATGAGGAATGCTTGGCAGTATTTAACACATGTCTTTTATTGATTGCAATAATCAAACGTTGCACACATGCTTAAACATTATCATTCAGGTCTGCTTCTTGAATGCACCTCCAAGTGCCTGCTGTTAAGTCTAAACACCCCTTTGCATGCAAAGTTCAGTTGCTAGCGTATCTGTATTTTGCTTCCTAGTATTGAGCTGTGAATAAAGAGAAGCCTTATTTCTTGACTGAAGCATTCATTTCGAGGAAACCACTGCAAAAGTGAAGTTTACCCTGCCTGATTCTTCACAAGCTGTTGACAAAAAGAGTAGCTTTTGGGACCAAGCCTTTGTACAAATATTTAATAAAAGTAAATAAAATATGTATTTTCTAAGTGTTTGTTAAATGAAAGCTTGGCTGTAGTTATAAGAGGCTCAGAGGCTTCAGTAAACTTTTCTAGTGATCTGGATCCTGCTCCTCATCCTGTAGCGTAATGCTGTATTGTAACTTGTGCATTGTTTCATGAGATCTCCCTCTCCACCTCTCCACAAACTCACAGTGCGGCTAGTTCTCTTCCCGTGGGGGGAAGGCAGGGAGGTTTCAGTCTTAGATCGCACTCATTTTTGTATTTTATTATTATTATTTGTTTATTTAGCAGACACCTTTATCCAAGGTGACTTACAGAGACTAGGGTGTGTGAACTATGCATCAGCTGCAGAGTCACTTACAACTACATCTCACCCAAAAGATGGAGCACAAGGAGATTAAGTAACTTGCTCAGGGTCACACAATGAGTCAGTGGCTGTGGTGGGATCTGAACCGGGGACCTTCTGGTTACAAGCCCTTTTCTTTAATCACTGGACCTCACAGCCTCCTTAGGGTTCCTTTTAGGGAATTTTAGGGTTCCTAAAGTGCATACTGAGGCTGCTAAAAGATGTATTGCTTATTTTGCTCCATGGTCTTGGAATGTCTTACAGTCTTAACTTAAGTTGCAGTCGCAAACAACTTAAGTACAATTCAATTGAGAGTTGGTCTGGTTTTAAGTAATTGATTACACCTGTATTGATTGTCACTAACTGATTGTTTATTGGATTGAATATGACTTGTTTGTGTTTTAAAAGTATTTTATTTCTGTATTTGTATTTTTGCATTGGAATATATTTTATTGTATTGCGGCTACCTTTCTAGGCTCGGTCTCACTTGAAAAAGAGATTTTAATCTGAATGTGATTTCCTAGTAAAATAAAGGTTAATTAATAATAATAATAATAATAATAATAATAATAATAATAATAATAATAATAATAATAATAATAATGTTTCACTATTCCATCATCAAGCCAGTATCTCAGCAAGACAGACCAAGGCTCCTAGCGAATGATAATAAAGGCCAAGAACATATTCCATGTTTCCTATTCTACCTGGCTGTATAATGATGTTTGAAATAAGTTGGTTTAATAGAAATTCTTAAGTCAAGGAGTTGAGACTGGAGCTTATTCAAGAAACCAAATAATTGTTTGCTGAAACTTGAATAGAAGTTGAGACTTTTTTTTTCAGGCCTTGGAGACTTTGCTTTTATGTTTAAAGTTTGTGTTCAATAAAAATACGCCCTGGCACAAAAACATATGTATTTGTAGTTTATTTGATTCCTCCCTACTTGAATACCCAGCTACACTTTAACAAACTGATTTGTTCTGATATTAAACATAGATATGACATGAGATTGAAATGAGATGGAACTTGTACTAAATGTTTTTAACAGTGATTGCATAACTATAAACACAGCATGATAACACAACATGGTAATCTGTTCCACAATGTTTTTTTTTTTGTTATTTGCTTATGATGCTTATTGTTTTATAAATATTTTATAAATACAAAATATATGCTTAATAACTATGTTATATAGTGTTAATAAACCATTGCAGTTGGTTTATAAACATGCAATAGCCATAGATGGAATTACGTTTTTATAAAGGGGACAGTTTTTAGCCACCTATTGTACTTTGGGATGTTTAAATGCAATTCCGTCTATGGCTATTGCATGGTTATAAACCATCTATAATGCTTTATTAATACTGTATAGCATAGTATGGTGTTTCTGAATTTGAAGACTGTCTTCCTCCATTATATTTGGAGCCCACAGTTACATAGAAAAGTCATGTTTTAATTGTAAATCCCTTCTAAATGTGTTGTAGAGTTCCTGGTCTTCTTGCGATCATGTCTTGTATGGTAACACATACACATTCAAATACTTAAAATAACATTTCTGTGTCTGGACTTTTTTTTTAACAAGTCCCTGGACATTGAGACTTTCACTCAAAGCATTTGTTATTGAATTTTTTGAATGCATTTCTCAATTCACCATTCTTGAGTGTTTTATTGTTATGAATGAAAGACCTAGACAAACTATTTCTTTTGAAATGTGCACGATATATATATATAGTGTGGAATCGGTTATAACACGATAGGGTTGTGGCTCCCATTTGGTCCATAATGCCATTCAAGTAGCCCTTTTATACTTGTTATAAAGTGGAACACATATAGCACATTATAAAGGGTGAGCACTGTGTGTATGTATGTATGTATGTATGTATATATATATATATAGGGTTAGGGTTATGTGTAAGTACAAATGTGTTTATTAAGTAACTACACTGTAAATACACAGTATTTAGAGACACTTCATGTAACGTGTTACCAAGATTTGACATGGTGTTGGATCTTAATTCAAAGTAAAGTAATTGCATAACAACGGTGAAAGGGTAAACCATGGATATCCACCTTCACTTATTTTATATTATTGAAACAAAAGCTTTGAAAACAACAAAAAATGCCAATAGGAATACAAATAATTTTTTTTTTAATTTAAAAGCATTTATGAGGGAGTTTTAAACATTAGAATTCCATACAGTTTCACAATTTACAAACAGATCATATTCCTCTGATTTTTCCTGTGCCAAAATGACCTCCAGGACATAGTTTGTGAGACAGTGTGTAAAGGGCAGCTGGAAAGCTTGAGATAACATAGCAGACATAACAACAGGGGAGTCCATGCTATGTGTGCAGCTAAGCGTATCACATGGAAACCCAACAGAACCCGGGGGCTGGGACTCTTCAAGAGCATGAGCCAGTGCTGCTCATAGCCTGGCTGTGCGAGACGTGTACAGTGAAATGTTAAATAAGCAATAAGACACGACAGGGTGTTGGTTGTGCCTACGGCCTTATGCCTTACTACGCCCCTGGGTGTGCAGTTATTCTAGCACAACCAACACACTGTCGTGTCTTATTGCTTACTTAACATTTCTATTTTAAATCCTGTGGTTTGCTGAAGCAGTGTTTTACATGCCTTTCTAAGCTTGCTAAAATGAACTCTGTACATGTCTTAGCCCCTGGAACTGAATGAAAGTCTATTGTTTAAAACGCGCTTATAAAATGGGTTACTAGTTTTTAGAAATAAAGATATAGACACATTTTTATTTAAAAATGAATATAGATTTATTTTTTCCTAAATATATTATCTCATGTCAGTATTTGTCTCATGAAGTTGACTGTACCAGGGAATGCACAGTTTTCTAAAATAAATGGCTGGTTACACAGTTGGACAGATTGTGCAGTAGGTGGCACTGTTTGGTGAGTAGGGGAGTTTATGAGCTGACGACGGTATTGTGGAGAGGATGGAAATCCAGGTCTTCCTGTCTTTCTCAGCTGGTGCCCAATAGCTTATTAAACTACCTTATAAAATGGGTTGGGAGATACAGTATCTGCATCCTGAGACACTGTGGCAGGATGGCTTGCAGTGGTGAGGTGTGGTGACATCACGGACCAGGAAGTAACTGAACCAAAACAATGGATGGGCGGGTGAAACTGAACGCAACGGCGGTCAGCTGGATTTATTGAATAAACAAAACAAAAGATTTAAACAAACAACAAAACAAATCAAAAAGGCGCGATGGCCAAACAAACAGAAACAAGTTTGTTTGGCCGAGGGGTTAACTAGCTGTTAATTATCTTATTACCCCTTGGCCACAGTCTGCATGAGTTTAGTAAGGATGCGTGACTGTCAGCTAGTTAAATAATCAGTAGCTGATCAGCTACTCATCCTCACGGGGTTTTTAAATATAAAAACAATAACAAAAGATGCAGCGCTTTTATCCGCGCCGCAAACAAAAATACAAATAATAATAAATAAATACATAGGGGCCACACATGCCCCCCCTTGTGCGCAGCACACATGGCCTTTTCGGCCACCTCCCCCCTTAGTCCCCAAAGTCCCGGCTAGCAGTCCCGGCCCAGGAACAGGGGCAGCAACGGGCCAAAGGTGGCGGCCACGGTGGGATGTCCTCCTCCCACCCAAACAGCCATAGCGTTCCGATGGCCAGCGCACAGGCCGGCTCCTCTGGACAAAAAAATTTTGGGGGTGGTCTCCAGACCTGCCCCCCCTTCTTCATGGCCGGCAGCTCCCCTCCGTGGGGCTCCAGCCACCCTTTCTCCTGCAGCGAAATTGCTGCGGGGGGAGCTGTTCTCCTGACCTCCTCCCCTTCTTCATGGCTAGCAGCTCCCCTCCGTGGAGCTCCGGTCACCCGCTCTCCTGCAGTGAAATTGCTGCGAGGGGAGCTGGTCTCCTGACCTCCCCCTCCTTCTTCATGGCTGGAAGCTGCCCTTTATGGGGCTCCAGCCACAGTATTTCCTGCCGCGAAAGTGCGGCTGGGAGAGCTGGTCTCCTGACCTCTCCCCCCTTCTTCGTGGCCGGCAGCTCCCCTTCATGGGGTTCCAGCCACAGTATTTCCTGCCGCATGGCAGGACTGGTAGCGACCCCAGGCAAAACAGGACCCTCGGGAGGCGATGGCAGCAGCAGCGGACCCTCGGGAGGCGAAAGGGAGGGGAGCCCCTGGCCATGGAGGCGGCAGCAGGAGCTCCACTTCTCCCTCGTACCCTGTAACTGGTGGCTCTCCAGGCGATACGGAGCAACAGGCAGCCCCAGGCGATGCGGAGCAACAGGCAGCCCAAGGCAATGCGGAGCAACAGGCAGCCCCAGGCGATGCGGAGCAACAGGCAGCCCCAGGTGATCCAGGCGTGGCATCCCTGAGTGGAGCGGGCGTGGCATCCCTGGGCGGGGAGAGGCTGGCATCCTTGGGCGGTACGAGGCTGGCATCCTTGGGCGGTGCGAGGCTGGCATCCTTGGGCGGTGCGAGGCTGGCATCCATGGGCGGTGCGAGGCAGGGCAGGAGCAGTTTTTCCCATGACGGTGGATGTAGAACCAGCAGGTATTCACCCTCTGCTGGTGGAGGTGGGAGGGGCAAGCAGTCCTCCCACGGTGGTTGAGGCAGAACCAGCAGGCATTCACCCTCTGCTGGTGGAGCTGGGAGGGGCAAGCAATCCTCCCACGGCGGTTGAGGTGAAACCAGCAGGAATTCACCCTCTGCTGGTGGAGCTGGGAGCGGCAAGCTGTTCTCCCACGGCGGTTGAGGAAGAACCAGCAGGCATTCACCCTCTGCTGGTGGAGGTGGGAGAGGCAAGCATTCCTCCCACAGCGGTTCAGGCGGAACCAGCAGGAATTCACCCTCTGCTGGTGGAGGTGGGAGGGGCAAGCAGTCCTCCCACGGCAATTGAGGCAGAACCAGCAGGCATTCACCCTCTGCTGGTGGAGCTGGGAGCGGTTAGCTGTCCTCCCATGGCGCTTGAGACAACCAGCAGGTATTCACCCTCTGCTGGTGGAGGTGGGAGGGGCAAGCAGTCCTCCCACGGTGGCTGAGGCGGAACCAGCAGACATTCACCCTCTGCTGGTGGAGGTGGCAGAGGCAGAGGCAGCTCCTGCTTCTCTGCTCCTGGCGGTGGAGGTGGCGGAGGCAGAGGCAGCTCCTGCTGCTCTGCCCCTAGCGGTGGTGGAGACAGAGGCAGCTCCTGCTGCTCTGCTCCTGGTGCTGGAGACAGTCGCAAGGGCTCCTCACCCTCTGGCGTTGGAGACGGCAGCAATGGCTCCTCTCCCTCTGGCTCCCCCCTTCTGGGCGCTGGATGCTCGCGCTCCCCCCTTCTGGGCACTGGATGCTCGCGCTCCCCCCTTCTGGGCGCTGGGTGCTCGCGCTCCCCCTTCTGGGCGCTGGATGCACGGGCTCCCCCCTTCAGGGCGCTGGATGCTCATGCTCCCCCCTTCTGGGCGCTGGATGCTCGCTCTCCCCCCTTCTGGGCGCTGGATGCACGGGCTCCCCCCTTCAGGGCGCTGGATGCTCGCGCTCCCCCCTCCTGGGCGCTGGATGCTCACACTCCACCTCTTCGTATTGCGTGGGGCATATGGCCACCGTGTGCCCATATGCCCCACAGCCAGGGCACAATGTGTCTACACAAAGATATAGACACATTTATATTTAAAAATGAAAATAGATTTATTTTTTCCTAAATATATTACTACGCTAGGAAAAATAGTTCCAATAAATGTAATAGTTCCAATTAATTTAATAGATAAATTATTTTTAATAATACATTAAATAAATTCAAATAAATTAAAAAAAATTGTCTCATGTCAGTATTTGTCTCATGAAGTTGACTGTACCAGGGAATGCACAGTTTTCTAAAATAAATGGCTGGTTACACAGTTGGACAGATTGTGCAGTAGGTGGCACTGTTTGGTGAGTAGGGGAGTTTATGAGCTGACGACGGTACTGTGGATGTAACTCCAGGACTTCCTGTCTTTCTCAGCTAGTCCCCAATAGCTTATTAAAATACCTTATAAAATGGGTTGGGAGATATCTGCATCCTGAGACACAAAAGCCTTTGTTTAAGTCTGTTGGGATATAGCAGGATGATGTTGTGACTTGTCTTTTTGTTGTCGCATGTAAGTTTTCAGGAGAAATGAAGACGGTGTTTGCTCTTAAAATGGGTATCTGAAATTAGGTTTATAGATCGTCCCACTGTGGGAAAATTTAAAAAATGATTCAGGCCAGCTTTCAAGCTTGTGCAGCTGCTAACTGCATACTGTGTGCCAGCTGATGTTATCACTTCAGCAAAGAAACTTCTTAAAACTGTGTTTATTTCAGTCTTAGGTGCAGTTTTCCAGTCCATATTGTTTTTTGCTTGTGCTGACCAATCATTAAAATCTGACACAGCCCAAGCGGTTACTTATTTACTATTTCAGCAGTACTGAGAGAGAGCTGTCTTGTAGTACTCACGGTTTCATTTTTTTTCCTGACCTGTTTTTTAATTATTGCTGTCGGTTCTGTTACCAAACTGTTCCTCCAGGAATGTGTGGACATTGGAGTCACCAAAGAAGTTAAAATTTACATGGAGGAAGTCTGACATTGTATTATTATTATTTTTTATTGGGGAACAAAATGGAGGCAAATTCAAATTTTTTTTTTTAAACGTTCTTAAACGTTCAGCGCAATCATATTTGTTTGTAAAAAGGCTTAGTTGCTGGGACTTGTTTTTACAATTCTTGTTACAATAACAATGGCTTGGAATGCCTATCAGCCAACCAGGATGCAGATATCTCCCTACCCATTTTATAAGAGGCCATCAACACGCGACATGTCATATACATGGTACATAGGAGAGGAGAAATCCTTTGTCTGGTGGAGGGAGTTGGTGAGTGTAATTGTGGGGACACTGTGTGTGTTGGACTGTATTAGTGACGGCTAATGCCCAGCCTAAGAAGTCGTGTTTTTGTGTGAACTGTTTATTTTGGCCCTCATGCCCTGTTTATTTGTCTGGTGTGTTAATTAAAAGTGTGAAATAGCGCTTAAACTACAGCTTCCTGAGTCTTCCTCCTGCCATTGTGCTTCCCTGGCTTCTCTTCTCCACATTCCTCCACTAGTCCAGGGCTTCCAGCAGGGCTGCTACAATGTTGGGGTCCATCCTCCAGTCCACAGGATTTCAATCTAACACCATATGTGACAGGGTAGCGTCACGGCCCAGGCTGGTTACCGGCAGGAGGAAGATGTACACACAAGTTTTAAATGATAATTTATTTATTTATATTTCAAGACGTTTCAGACAGAAGCTGATCCTAATACCTCATTGTGGAAGGGTGGGGGAAATCACTGACACCGGAGACAGAAAGTTGGGTTTCTAAACACCCCTTGGGTGCACTATTTATTTCTCGCCACCAGGTGGCACTGAGACACCGTTGTTACCAACGATGGTAAAGGTGTCTCAGTGCTCACCTATAGCGCACACGCCATCGCAATAAGTCATAAGAAACAGAAGGCAAAAAGAAAACAAAAACAAATACACAGAATCTACAAAATAAAGTACTGCACTCAGCAGCAAAAACAAACCCCAACCGTCGCTAGCTGCACAGCCCGGGACTCCATCCTACACTCACCCTGTTCCCTCACTACTCTATACAATCCGGGGTTCTGCCCATTTATTTTCCCCGCTACACTTATTCTTTCTTTTGGCGTTGTCTTTTTTTATTTCTTTTCAAGTCGCGCGCAGCTCTCTTCCAGCCCCGCTCTGTCCGTCCGTAGGGTCTCTGCTGGCCCATTCATTAAAATCTGGCAGACCTGAGGAAACAGTAGAGCATTATCTTATAGGGCCAACAATCACCCCAAGACCCGCCTCCCAGCCATTCAGAGAGAGGGAGAGTCCACACACCCCCTCTCCCACCTCCCCGTGTCACGGCCATGACTGACAGGCGGTTGTTGGACGACTGCTGCCCTCTTCCTGCAGCACTGTGAACACGCCAGCAGAGTCAGCACAGGTCTCCCCTTTTACACTCATCTACTCCCCTTACTAGTTCCATGCATCCCAATATTTTTCATCAATACAAAGAAACAATCAATTCAACCTGGACAGCCAATTCAGGTGAATTTCAAGCACTAGATTTTTTTCATCAACAAATGTGAAAGAGAAATATAACAAATAACTTATCTACCCACAGCTTCAAGTAATCTAATAGTGGAAAACCCCAGTTGCAGTCGTTTTTACTTTCTTCCAAAAATCCACAAACCAAACAATCCAGGCCACCGAATTGTATCAGCCTATTCCTGTCAAACAGAACTGAGCTCCAAATTTCTTGATGAAATCTTCAAACCCCTTGTTGAATCACTGCCTTCCTATGTTAAGGACTTGTGGCAGAGCGTCCCGCCCCTATATGCATGTGCACTGTATTGTTATTATTTGTATTATTATTGTTTGCGGCGCGGACGAAAGCCGTCGTCATTATTTAATTTTTAAAACTCGTGACGATGCGTGACTGTCAGCTACTGATTATTTAACTAGCTGACAGTCATGCATCCTGTGGCTGAGGGGTCATAGGATAATTAATTAATAGCTAGTTAAGCCCTCGGCCAGAATATAAAAGCCTACAGCTGTCTGCGCTCAGAGAAGAGCGTGTCAGAGGAGAGATGCAAGTCTGTGGAAAGAGATATAAACAATTGCTACGTATGCTGGTTTCGCACTTCAACACATACACACCCACTTCAGGCTGCAGAACCGTATCAATTTTACAAAAATAGAACTATATTTTCAGCTCATGTCTGGTGAGATAGATGGCTGCCAAGTGCACACTGCCAAGGGTGGTCAACCGTAGGCACTACTGGGAGGGACCAATGGTAATCCAGAACAGGGGGTCTAGTTCCGTGCCCTGACACCAAATGAAAAATCTCTTCAACTGGAAGGCGTAGCACTGGTGGGTCGTCTGCTTCGGAAAGGCCTGAATGACATGCAGATAATATTTTTTTACCCTTTAATTCTGTCCAGAAGGTCTTTAAGCTTGCTCCTCCTACCCACACTGGTGGTATCCTCCTCGGCACAGGCCTGTGACATCAGATCTTACATGCTGGAAGCAATAATTGGTGTGCCGTATGCCAGGTAGGGTGGCCATCGGGCTCCAGATTTACCGGACACTTTGAGACAGAATGGGATTTCAAACTTGTCCCTAAACTGAAAGCAATTAATGTGTAAATCAACCATTACACCTTTGCTAAAATGAATAATGGTGATTAATTACCATGTGCATCAAACAATTGTATAATTATACTAAGAATGAATAAAATGTGAATGTATTTGTATTATTATTATTAAGTATTTATTTTTTGCAGCCACTTAGTCGCTATTTATTTTCTGTTCGTTGATAGTCAATCACCTATAATATGCAAATACTCTCCCAAGCAAAGCATCGTCCAGTTTCTCATCTATTCATCCATATAATCATTAGAGATCTGATGGGAAGCAGCTGATCAGTGTGACTTGTTTGCTACACACAGCAATTCCCGTCACAGGATTAATCTCAGCAAAGGTGTAGCTAATTTATACCTCGATTACTTTCAGTTTAAGGGGAATTTTGAAAATCAGTTCTGTCTCAAAGCGTCCGGTAAATCTGGAGCCAGATGACCACCCTAATGCCAGGGGAGGTCGTTGGTTGTTTGATGTGCATCATTTATCACTCCTAGAACTATGGTTACATGTGAGTAACCCTCATTTCTTGGGACTATTGTGTATTTTATCCACGTAACTCAACGTCAATTTGATAATGGGAGGTACAGGTGTGTGCTGACTTCCGGGTAGCAGCTCTGCAGATATCTGGATAGGAATGTCCCTGGAAGCAGCCCTTGAGGCAACAGTATATCTGGTGGAATGAGCCATACGCCATGTAGCAGGCTCCCTACCAGCCAACCTATATGGTTATTTGAATGCTTTGAAATGCTAGAAAATGGTAATAGTGCATTGAGACATGTCAATTAC
This sequence comes from Acipenser ruthenus, assembly GCF_902713425.1. Taxonomy (NCBI): domain Eukaryota; kingdom Metazoa; phylum Chordata; class Actinopteri; order Acipenseriformes; family Acipenseridae; genus Acipenser; species Acipenser ruthenus. Next base: position 5,183,968 of record NC_081241.1, on the reverse strand, counting down.
TTTCATACTTGCATAGAGATCAAAAGTGCATGCAAATATAGTTCTATTTTTGTAAAGTCGATATGGTTCTGCAGCCTGAAGTGGGTGTGTATGTGTTGAAGGGTACATGTATATCCACTGCTACAGCACCAGAAGACCACGATGTCATTGACATTGTCTCTTGTGTCATCTGGAAAGAGTAGCATGTATGTCTTACCTGATGATGGCAGTCTGCGGTTGCTTGTGTTGTCTGGTTTCTTTGGCTGCTTGTGTGGGGGTGGGAATTGAGTTAGAGTTAAAAACCCTAACGCCACATTTCCTTGCTTTTTGTGGCGATGAGTTCAACCTTAACTGCTTCATTAACATTTTTTTTAATGAATTTCCTTGCTTTTTATTTTCATTATACACTACACAAACAAGGTGTTACATACATGACTGCTGCATTTTACCACATTCTACTAGACATGTTAATGCAAAGAGTGCAAACTCAATAATTCTAGCAAAATACTAAAACAATGTTGTATCTACATGGTTTATGAAATCTATGATGCATAATTGTAAGAGTCTCTTAAGGCAGGTTCACCCTAGACAACATACGTGACTTAACATAATGTAGTATCCCTTTATGCCATTTTAAACAGGTTTTAATGGACAAGACATAAGATTAATTTCACAAAGTTTCAAAATGCCTCATGTTTTTGTCCATAGAAACTTGTTTAATTATTATCTATTAATGAAACATTTATAATTCAATCTTCATTAACAGTAAAAAAAAAAAAACATGAACACGAAACATAAATGTAAATAATTGTTTTTACAATTGAGAGCAATGATTTAACACTTTGTTCATTCTTCACTAAAGTTAGAACTTCAGTGATTCTATTAAATGTAATGTTAAACTGCAGTTACAGAGTGATTTTACTGCAGTGGGAGTTAGACTGCAGTTCCATTGAAATTTCACTACATTGTGGTGTTAAAGGATAGGTTATGGATGTAACCCCGGTTCCCTGAAAAAGAAGCAGCCCACCAACCACTGAGCATTTTACAGCAAAACTGCTGATAGATGCGAGTGATTTGGTGGTCATCTTCTCTTTCAGGGAACATCCGTAACCTATCGTTCCCTTTCAATTTGAAGACAATCACCAGCCAATACTTTTGGGAAAGTATACCAAAGCCATCGCGAGGGAGTATGAGCGGACAGCATATAAGGGATGTCTCGCTGCTGCCAACTAGTGTTGGTGGCGTGAACGTGCAAACTCAAGGACCCTTGTGCCTAATGAAAGCGTAGAGGGATCTACCACATTAAGTCGGTAGAATCTAGTGAATGTGTAGCCGATGTAGCCCAGCTAGCCGCAAATGTCAGTCAATTAAGCCTCTCTAAAGAGGGCCCATGACATAGCCACACCTCTGGTAGAGTGCGTGGCCATTCTCCCAGGTGGGGCTAAGCCAGTATTAATATATGCAGTCAAGACTGTGTCCACAATCCAATGGGACAGTCGCTGCTTAGAGAGGGCTTGACCTTGGGTCCTTTCACCATGACAGACGAAGAGCTGGTCAGACTGACGCAGTGCTGTCATTCTCTCCACATGACATCTTAATGCCCTAACCCTAACCGCTAACCCTAACCCTAAGGAGGGAATTCAATCAGAGGGAGGCGGGTGGAAAGCCTCTAGCTCCTCTGATTGATTCAAGTGAAAGGCCGTAATCACCTTAGAGAGGAAAGCAGGGTTCGTGTGCAATGATACCCTGCTCCCATTGTCCCATATACACATACAGGAACTGTGCACTGACAGAGCCTGTAGCTCACTGACCCACTTAGCGGAGGTGATGGCTAATAGAAAGGCTGTTTTCATAGAGAGATATTTCAACTCTATGGAATGTATAGGCTCAAACAGGGCCTTAGTGAAAACCTCCAGTACCACATCTAAAGTCCATTTGGGGATGACGTCCTTCTTAGGAGGACGTAGCCGCCGAGCACCCTGCAGAAAATGGGTTGCTAGTATATTAGCGCCCGGGACACAGGTCAATGGGGACATGCCATGCAGATATTGCTGCTAGGTACACTTTCAACGGAGAGGGGGATCGACCCGCCTCTAGCAATTATTTTGCAGTTTCTGCAAGATCTGTTATAGTGCAATAAATTGGGTCATGACCTCTGGTCATGCACCAGTTTTGAAAATGCTTTCACTTATAGGCCCTAGCGTTCTGCAGTGTACTGATGACTTCATCTGATAGCCCTTAGCCAGACAGACGGTCCTGTTCAGGGGCCAGACCCACAGTTGGAGTCTGTCCAGTTCTGGGTGCCAGAGTGTGCCTTTCGCCTGACTGAGGAGATCCATGCACAGCAGGATCTCCCAGGGCTGGCCCTGCAGCAGCTGGCAGAGTTTTGAAAACCAGAATCTCCTGGGCCGTCTAGGGGCAACCAGGAGAACTGTCACCTTGTTTCTCCTCACCTTCTCGAGGAAGGCAGGAAGCGGCAGTATCGGCGGAAAAGTGTACAAAAATGCTTTGGACCATTCGTGGGCTAGGGCATCAATGCCTAGTGGACCTCCACAGCTGCTGAGGGAGAACCACAGGGGGCAATGGGTCGTCTCTGCCGTGGCAAAGAGATCGACTTTGGCTTCCCCCGAAGCGTTTCCAAATGTGCTGCACCACCTGAGGGTGCAGTCGCCATTCTGACAGGTGAGGACTCTCCCTGGAGAGGAGGTCCGCTGCCCAGTTCACCACTCCCAGGAGATGGACAGGAGGGATATTAAGTGCCTCTGTGTCCAGGTCAACAGCTGAAAGGCTATTCAGTGTAACCCCGGGGACCGAAGCCCTCCCTGGTGGTTCACATACGCAACTACTGACATGTTGTCCGTGTGGATAAAGACATGTCTGTTCTGGAGCACAGGGGACCACTCTTAGCTCCAGCGCATTTATGTGCAGGGATGTCCAGCGGCCCGACTAGAGCCCGCAGACTCCTCTGCCTGCCCAAACCGCCCCCCAACCAGAGTTGAATGCGTGTGTCGTCACCACTTGATGGTTGTGTATCACTCCCATGCTTACGCCTTTGCTCAAGTGAGAGGCTTGCCTCCACCAGTGTAGGGCTTCTCAGCATAGGTTAGACACGATCATCCGACGGTGTCTGTCGCGCTTGGGGTGTAGCCGGAAGGCATTGAGCCACGCTTGGATCGGGCAAATGTGGAGTAACCCCAGTTGGATGGCTGATGAAGCTACGGCCATCAGACCCAATAGTTTTTGACACAACACCAGTTGTACTGTGATCACTGGTTGAAACAGGGTGTGGCAGTGGGCCCCGCCCATGTGCGTATTTATGTGATCTATGTTGCGTGTGGAGTGTTAATGTTGGTGTATAGATTTTGCTGCACAGGATATAAATGGGTCTGTGTAGAACAAGTGATTTAAAATATATAGCTGTATTTAGGCATGGGGATTGCACAAACACTTCACGTGCATTTAAAGTATGTAATAGTATGTGAGCACAGGATTGCACAAACTAGTTCACGTGCTGGGATTCAAGTGAATAATTAATTAGTAATTGAATGCTGGCACAACAGTATATATAGATGCACTTTTCACTCACTCAGGGTTGAGTGTTCAGTGTGGAGAGAACGGCAGAGAAAGTCGGGAGTAAGCTTTAAAATAATAATTACAATTGCTTGACGTGCTGAGTTAGATCAGCACAATACTTGTTTGTTTAGTGTTCGTCCACCCTGTTTGTTAGTCTCTGTTTGTTTTGTTTGTCTGTTTATTTTGGCCTCAAGTGCCGTGTGCTGTTTTTGTTTAAACCTTTTATTTTTACAATTAAAACGCACTGAGCGCTGCAGCGTCTTAGTTTCACCTGCCAGTACTATCTGTGTGTGTTTCTTTCTGGCCTGTCATCACCCCTACAGCCAGTCTGTTCACACAGGGCCAGACAGTTGAGAATGGCAGCTACTCCTGTCATTCTCCAGGTAGGCTTGCATCGTAAGGGAATCCAGCCGGAGACCCAAGTAGACCGTACTTTGCACCTGTATTAAATGGCTTTTGGCATCGTTGAGGGTGAGACCCAGTCTCAGCCATGCTGGCCATCGCTCCTTCCTGTGACTGGGAGCAGATCAACCAATAATCCAGGTAGTTTATCTCCCTGATCCCTTGCAGCCGCAAGGGAGCTAGGATGGCATCCATGCACTTTGAAAACGTGTGGGGGGTTAAGGAGAAGCTGAATGGCAGTACAGAAAACCCAAAGACGCTCCCCTGAAAGGCGAAGCAGAGATATTTCCTGTGCACTGGACATATAGGAACGTGAAAATGCATGTCCTTTAGGTCCACTGTCGTAAACTAGTCACCCGGCCGGACAGACTGGAGGATGTGGCGATGTGTGACCAAGTCTAGGATAGGACGGAGGCCGTCGTCCTTTTTTGGCACCTCTTCTTGAGAGGTGTGTTCTACGAGATGGATGGCTTGTTTGGGAAGTAGTGTGTCTACTTCTTGCCTGAGGGCCAAGACCTGGAGAGGATTGTTCACGGATGTAACTGTGATCTCTCAAAAGGGAGGAGGTTCCGCTCGTTACCGGTGTGTATGGTGGTAAGCACCCAAGAGTTTGAGGTGCAATTGCACCAGTATTGCAGCTGGTGTTGTGTTGAATCGATGGGTCTGAGGCCGCAAGCCTTTAGGGCCCTTGCTGGGGCTGCTGAGGCTGTGGTGGAGCCTGTCTTGGAGGCTGCCCGGAATGGTTCAGTTGGAACTGTCTCCCTGGGTGCTGATGCACTGGGGCCCCCAGTCTGACATTCCCCCATCCTTGCTGACATAAGAACATAAGAACATAAGAAAGTTTACAAACAAGAGGAGGCCATTCAGCCCATCTTGCTTGTTTGGTTGTTAGTAGCTTATTGATCCCAGAATTTCATCAAGCAGCTTCTTGAATGATCCCAGGGTGTCAGCTTCAACAACATTACTGGGGAGTTGGTTCCAGACCCTCACAATTCTCTGTGTAAAAAAGTGCCTCCTATTTTCTGTTCTGAATGCCCCTTTATCTAATCTCCATTTGTGGCCCCTGGTCCTTGTTTATTTTTTCAGGTCGAAAAAGTCCCCTGGGTCGACATTGTCAATACCTTTTAGGATTTTGAATGCTTGAATCAGATCACAGCGTAGTCTTCTTTGTTCAAGACTGAATAGATTCAATTCTTTTAGCCTGTCTGCATACGACATTCCTTTTAAACCCGGGATAATTCTGACGACCCCATGTATTTGCTGCCGCGTGGTGTAGTGGGGATTGGAACTGTCCAGATTACCGTATTAACTGCCAGACGCCATCGCCTCCCTCTGTCTCGTGCTGGAGCACGGAAGAGGAGCATTGCAGCCACCTGTCGAGATGCCTCTTGCAATATTTCCTCCACTGCTGGTCCAAAAGTATGGCCAGGGGAGATAGGCGCGTCCAATAGGGTGGACTTGTCTGCATCTGGGACCCTCGCCTGAGACAGCCACAGCTGTCTGTGTGCCACAAGCAGGCCTGCCAGGCTTCTACCCAGGGCTTGCCCTTGGAAGCAGGATATCGTAGCAGCGTAATTAAGGGCACTCTGTTCCTCTTACACCGTGCCCTCACAGGTCGAGAGGGAGATCTAACACCAAGAATCATTTGATCTCTGTCACAATGCCCCATCAAGTCTCCATCCCAGGATGCCTCGATGGATATGGCGTCATGCCCTCCTACGTTCATCGCCTCGTCTCACTCTGAGACGACTAGGGTGACCGCCAGGGTCGGATCCGGGGCAATTGCCAGAGGCAGAGCCAAAGCAAGTGCCAGAGGCGGAGCTGAGGCAGCTGGGGCAGGAGCAGGGTCACTAGCCTGCTGCCTGGCCAGGAACCCTAGGGCCAGAGCCATCTGGCTCTTCAGGTCTACAATATCCTTGGCCTGACTCGAATGTCTTGACTGCTTGCTGCTCCTTGGAGGAGAGCTTGAGCAGCTGCAAGCTTGAGGGGCTGGAGCCTGCGCGTAGGGTATGCTCTGTGCAGGGCTCAAAAGCAGATGGAGGGGGGAGAACGGGGCCCCCAAGGCCAAAGACAGTTCATCTGGGCTGCCCCTGGAGGTCTCGCCTGTGAACTATGTCAGCCTTTTGTGCAGGGTCCAATCCCTTGAATTAGCGCAAATGTCACAGAACGTCATATCTGTTAAGGCAGCAATGGCATGCTGTATGCCCAGGCATTTGACACAGAATGTGTGTTTGTCCTGTTAAAGAAGTTTCCCTTTGCAGGACGTGCACGGGTGAAAGCTCGACATTATAAGTGTGACGGTGGTCAAGGCATCGAGTCACAAATGCCTGCGAGGCTCTAGAGCACTGAGGCACAGAGTGCACCGATGCAATAGGTGCAGGGAGTGTTTAAAAGGTGTGGAAGCACCAAAGCACAGAGCCTGTGAGCACCAAAGGCGCTGAAGCAGCAAGGTGTTGACACTCTGGAGCATCGATGGAGCCGAAGCGCCGAGGAGTCAAGGCTATAGGGTACCAGAGCACCGAAAACCTTGAGGGGATCAAGTGCACCGATTCAATGAGCACTTAAGCACTGAGAGCGTTGATGCACCAAGGCGTCGAAGCTCTGTGGCACCGAGGGTGTCGAAGAACCGAAGCTCTGGTGCACTGGGGGTCGAGTGTACCAAGGCATTGAGTCCTCGAGGCACCGGGGATGCTGAAGCACCTCGAGGTGACTGGATAGTGAAGCACGGAGGCATCGAGGCTACACTGAGTGTTGAGTGCCGACAACATCGGCGCCAAAAAACATCGAGTCCCAGAGGCACTGAGGATGCCGAAGCACAGAGGCACCGAAGCTAAGTAACATCAGGGCACCGAGGGCACCAATGTCGGGGAGCGCTTGAGCACCAAGGGCAGCGAGGCACCGAGGCATTGAGGGTGTAGGTCACTGAGGCGTCGAGGGACCAGGGCACTGGGGCACCGAGGCACTGAGGCGCCGAGAGTAACGCGGGCGTCAAGGCCGAGACACTGGGGCACTGAAGCACCGAGCACCAAGCACCGAGAGCTTCGAGCACCAAGGATACTGAGCTGTGTGTCTTTGTCTGGGCTGTTTGCAATCACACAACCAGGAACAGCACGCAGCTTGCAGCGTTGTGGAGCGTAGCCTTCAGACAGTTGCAGTCTTGTCTGTGTGCAGTCACACAACTGGTGCAGCGCGAACCTTACAGCGGACTGGAGCAGTCCTCAGATGCCGTCTGGGTCATGTGCAGTACACAACCGGTGAAGCACGTAGCTTGGGGGTAGGGGGGCACAGCCTACAGACCTGGAGAGAAATAGACAGAGAGAGAAAGAAGGAAAGAAAGAAAGAAGCATTTTTTTACTTCAAGGCAGTAGCACACACAGAAACTCGACAGCAAGCTGGACTGTAAGGTTTTTTTTTTTCCGACCTTCACCGCTTTTTGGGTGAATATTTCGAAATCTGTGTGGTCTACTCAACAATGGGACCAGGTAATACCAGGCCTTTTTTTAAACTGCAGGCAGTAACACATGCAGACACGAAGCAGTAATTTCAATAGTAACCAGCAACCTGTAGGGGCAGACTAGGCAGTGCACAGCGAGTGTGCGTGCCTAGGTAGCCCAGAGTACTCGACTCCACAGCGGACGAAGCAGAGCTGGGTCTCGCTTGAGGAAACGTCTTTCTCTCTGTCGATTTTCAAAAAAATAAAAAAGCTGCTCGAGACAGATGAATGATAGAAACACAGGCAACAAGCTGCAAGGTCAGAAAAAGGTAGACTACAGTCGCTAGGCGATGTAGGCTGTAGAAATAATATTTATTTATTTTTAAAAGAAGTGCTGTTGCGCAGCATTTTGCTGAGGCTTCAGCTGCTGAGTTCTGATTCCATGGAAGTGGCAAGTCAACTTCCATCAGTAAATTGCAAAGGAACTACAGAAAACTCAGAAAGAACTCTTTTTAAGAGACAATCAACAACTAGAAGAGATTAGTTATATCCACCTTACCTACCTGGTTGTGAGAGGCAAAAGAGGATTTAGAACATAAGAACATAAGAAAGTTTCATAGGCCTCCAGTAGTCGCTCCCCATCTCTGCAGACGAGAAGGATGAAACGTTCCAGGCAGGTGAGGGACATTATGGACCTCAAAGCCCATATGGCCCAGGTCCTGGAGCTCTTGGCCAAACAGACGCCTGCGGCCCCAGCCGCAGTGTCAGCTCTGTTGTGCAGCCCCAATTGCCATACCCCCCCCCCCCCCATCAACCAGGGGAGTTCAGGGTGGATGGGAAGAGGTGTCCCAGCTGGTGCAAGAGGACACGCTTTCTAGAGTGGACTCTGGGGAGGGGGTTTCCTTCTCCTCTGACATTCAGGTAGGCGAGCCTCCTGCTGAGGAAGAACCTGGCTTCAATGTAGCCTCGGAAGCCAGTGCCCCCCCCCCCCATTGTCTAGCTCGGTATCGGCACTTATGGGACGCACTGCAGCCTTCCTGCAGGTCCCCTGGACGCCAGCGGCAGAACCACGCCGGTCCATTTTCCAGACGCAGGTGATGGCTCCTCGCCCTCAAAAGTTCCAGACTTCATGGAGGAGGTACGCTCCTCCTGGGATTGTCCAGCCTCAGGTCCTAGTGTGCTAAAGCAAGCCGCACTGCTTGCCTCTCTAGAAGGTGCGGAAAAGCTTGGCCTAGCGGGGTTCCCCCGGTAGACTCCACCATCGCGGCCCTGGTTAAGGCCCTGCCGGTGGGTGGGTTGGCTAGATACCCGGCGTGCCCGAACCCTCAATGTAAGGTGATGGAAACGCATCTCAAGCGGGCATATGCAGCAGAGGCGCTCGCAACTCACCTGTCAAACACGACAAGTGTGCTCACGGCCTATATGGATGGTGTACTGTGCAAGGACCCGTTCCCTGAGCTGGTGGCCATGGAGCTACGTCTGATGTTCAGCACGCTGCTGCAGATCTCTGGTCTCCAAGGGCAAGCTATTGGCCGTAGCCTGGCTAGCTTGATTGTGGCTCAAAGACAGCTGTGGCTGTCACAACCCATAGTTCATGCGGATAAGGCCACGCTGATAGACGTGCTTATATCCCCAGGACATAACTTTGGGCCAGCCGTGGAGGAGATCTTACAGATCCCACCGGGAGTGCGAGACGTCCTGGCAGGTGACAGCATTGCTCCCTCCCCGCGCTTCCGCGTGGGGCAGGTCGAACTGCTGGCGAGCTCCTCAGATGCGGACTGTCACCAGGACAGTTCCAGTCCCCATGGCTCTGCTGCGTGACCTAAGGCATCGCCTACAGGGCACACCAGCAGCAAACAACCAGGCCTACCCGGCAGGTGGAGGGAACGCAGGACGTGGCCAGCCCACACACCAGCATCCCAGAAGGCGTTTCCATGGCCAGCACCCTACACATTCACCCAAACTGCCCCACCACAGCCTCAGCAGTCTGAGCAGGGCCCCTGAAGGCTGGCAGCCTCAGACCCCCTTTTCAGCACAACAGCTGCAGTACTGGTGCGCTTGCACCACAGACTCCTGGGTGCTCGCCACCGTGCAAAACGGTTACGCATTTCAGTTCAGCTTGGGACCTTCTCCCTTTTGAGGTATCATGAATACTTTTGTGCCAGACCCTCTCCAGGCCTCAGTACTTCATAAGGAAGTGGCCGCCTTGCTGTGCAAGTAAGCCAGTCGTCTCGTAAACCCCACCTCCCATGCAGAGGTGTACTTCTCGAGGTATTTTCTGGTACCCAAAAAAGATATCAGCTTTCACCCCATCCTAGACCTGAGGCTCCTCAATGGGTTCTTAAAAGAAAGGAGGTTCCAGATGCTGACGCACCGTCACATTCTCCAGTCCGGCCGGCCGGGCAACTGGTTCACCACTGTGGACTTATGGGATGCATACTTTCACTTTCCCATTCATCCAGAGCACAGGAAGTATCACCGATTCTCTTTTCAAGGAATGGTTGATCTGTTCCCAGTCACGAGAGGGAGCAGTGGCCCACACAGCGTTCGTGACAGAGCATCGTGACAGAGCTGAGTGCACGACGTACTTGGGACTCCGGCTGGAATTCAGTATGATGCGCACATACCTGTCAGACGACAGAGTTGCAACTATCTAGGGCTGCCTCTCCCTGTTCCAACAGGGATCACAGGTCACCCTCCTATTGTGCCAGAAACTATTGGGTCTGATGGCCGCAGCCATATCGGCCATTCAGCTAGATCTGCTTCGCAGGCACCCACTACAAGCATGACTCAACACCAAACGTGACAGACACCGTCGGCTGACAGTGTCTCACGCGTGCTCGGCAGCCCTACGCTGGTGGAGGACGACCTCTCACCTGCATGAAGGTGTGCGAATGGGAGTAGTGTTAAACCGCCGGACCACTGGACATCTCTGCACATAAACATGCTGGAGTTGCAAGCGGTCTCCCTTGCTCTCCACCACTTCCTCTCGGTGCTGAGCAGTACACATGTGTTGATCCGGACAAATAACATGACAGTGGTGGCGTATGTCAACCATCAGGGTGGCCCACAGTCCCCGGGGTTGCATCGCATGGCCTTCAGGCTATTGACATGGGCTCAGAGGAACTTGCTGTCCCTACAGGCTACGCACATTCCCGGAATGGTGAACTGGGCAGCAGACCTCCTCTCCAGGAAGGGTCTGCATCTGTCAGAGTGGCGACTCCACCCTCAGATAGTGCATTTGGGAAAGGTTCTGGAAGGAGCAGGTCGACCTCTTCACCTCAGCAGAGAAGACGTATTGCCCCTTGTGGTACTCCCTCCACCGCTTAAGTGGTCCAATCGCCTTAGACGCCCTAGTGCACGAATATACCACTGCTTCCGGCCTTTCTCGAAAAGGTCCAGTTAGAGGAAGCATCAGTTCTCCTAGTGGCCCCCAAGTGGCCCAAGAGAATCTGGTTTTCGACCCTGTGCCAGCTGTTACAAGGCCAGCCCTGGGAGATACCACTGCGCATGGATCTCCTCAGTCAGGCGAGAGGCACTCTTTGGCACCCGGAACCGGGTAGGTTCTGGCTATGGGTCTGGCCCCTGAAAGGGATCACTGGTTAGCCCTAGGGCTATCAGGGCACGTTGCAGAATGCTAGGACAGACTCCACTAGGTCTTTGTACACCTATATGTGTAGGTATTTCCAAGCTTGGTGTCTGGCTGGAAGCCATGACCCAATATCTTGCCCTATGCCAGTCATCTTACAGTTTCTGCAAGAGCTGCTTGATGCTGGTAGGTCACCTTCCACTTTGAAGGTGTATTTAGCGACTATCTCTGCATGCCATGCCACCATAGATTCAGTGTCTCCAGATGCGCATTTCTTGGCTACCCAATTTCTTAAAGGCGCTCAGCGATTACTGGAGGCTCTCATGAAGGCCCCTTTTGAGCCCATACACTCCATAGAGTTAAAGTACCTGTCTATGAAGACAGCCTTCCTCGGGGCTATCACCTCCGCTAAGCAGGTCAGTGATCTTCATGCGTATTTGGGAGGATAGAAGCAGGGTGTCTATACTCACCAACCCTGCTTTCCTCCCCAAGGTGATCACAGCCTTCCACATTATCAATCTGTGGAACTGGAGTTCTTTCACCCACCACCGTTTGCTTCAACGGAGGAAGAGAGATTGAATTTCCTCTGCCATGTGTGGGCACTGAGATGCTACATGCATAGGACAAGAGCTCTGCGTCAAGCTGGCCAGCTCTTTGTCTGTCACGGGGCACAGACCCTAGGACAGCCCCTCTCTAAGCCCTCTCTGTTACATTGGATTATGGACACAGTCTCGACTGCGTATGATGGTGCTGGCTTGCCCCCACCTAGGAGGGTAGCCGCACACTCCACTAGAGGGTTGGCTACATCTTGGGACCTCTTCAGAGGGGCCTCGAATTCTTATATTTGTACTGCGGCTAGCTGGGCTACGCTGCATACCTTCTCCAGATTCTACCGCCTTAATGTGGTAGACCCTGCTCTGCCTTCATTAGGCACGATGGTCCTTGAGGGTGTAAGTTCACACCGCTAATCCCTGGGTTAGACAGTGCTAGTGCGTCCCTCATATGCTGCCATTCCTTCTCCCTCGTGACGGCTCTGGTATAAATTATCTTCGAATTGAAAGGAAATGTTAGGTTACTTACCGTATCCCTGGTTCCCTGAAAGAGAAAACAACCACCAACCATGAGGCCGCATCAGTCGCCCTCATGGGTTCGATGGAAAAAGAGAAATGGCTTTCTCAGGACGACAGTTTTATTCCCTCGGTGGGCGGGACCGAGTGCATCATCCCAGGAAGGGGCCTATCGCAGCTCTCGTATAGAGAGCTCAGCGATACCTACCCAATGGGCAGGCATACCCCATATGTAATGTCATTGGTGGTCGTCTTCTCTTTCAGGGAACCAGGGTTACGGTAATCATGATTGTGATTCTTGAAATGTATTTTTGTTTACCACTGTAAGTCGCCCTGTATAAGGGCGTCTGCTAATAAATAATAATAATAATAATAATAATAATAATAATAATAATAATAATAATTTTGCAAGAGCTACAGGCTTTTAAGGCCAAGACTGGTCAAAGTGTGCATGTGACAACAATATCCCAAACACTCCATAAATCTGGCCTGTATGGTAGGATGGCAAGAAGGAAGCCATTACTCAAGAAAGCCCACCTTGAATCCTGTTTGAAGTATGCAAAAAAAAAAACACTCAGGAGATTCTGTAGCCATGTGGCAAAAAGTTTTTGTGGTCTGACGAAACTAAAATGGAACTTTTTGGCCTAAATGCAAACCGTTATGTTTGGTGCAAACCCAACACAGCGCATCACCCAAAGAACACCATCCCTACTGTGAAGCATGGTGGTGGCAGCATCATGTTATGGGGATGTCTCTCATCAGCAGGGACTGGGGCACTTGTCAGGATAGAAGGGAAAATGAATGGAGCAAAGTACAGAGAAGTCCTTAAGGAAAACCTGCTGTCCTCTGCAAGAAAGCTGAAACTGGGATGGAAGTTCACCTTTCAGCATGACAACGATCCAAAGCACACAGCCAAAGCTACACTGGAGTGGCTAAGGAACAAAAAGGTAAATGTCCTTGAGTGGCCCAGTCAGAGCCCCAACCTAAATCCAATCGAAAATTTGTGGCATGACTTGAAGATTGTTTTTTATTTTTCTTAAAAGTATTTCCCAACATAAAACCAATGTCACCTTACAATAACTGATTTTGAGTTTCAGTGTTTTAAAATAAAATATCAAACAGAACGAAATTTCAATGTACCATTTGTAATTCAGTAATATGAGAGAATTGGTCAGGGGTCTGAATACTTTTGCAAGGCACTGTATATATATATACAGACGTGCTCAAATTTGTTGGTACCCCTCCACAAAAAACGAAGAATGCACAATTCTCTCTGAAATAACTTGAAACTGACAAAAGTAATTGGCATCCACCATTGTTTATTCCATATTTAATAGAAATCAGACTTTGCTTTTGATTTTTTATTCAACATAATATTGTAAATAATAAAACAAATCAAAATGGCATGGACAAAAATGATGGGACCGCTAACCTAATATTTTGTTGCACAACCTTTAGAGGCAATCACTGCAATCAAACGTTTTCTGTAGCTCTCAGTGAGACTTCTGCACCTGTTAACAGGTAGTTTGGTCCACTCTTCTTGAGCAAACTGCTCCAGCTGTCTCAGGTTTGATAGGTGCCTTCTCCATTCTGCAAGTTTCAGCTCTTTCCATAGATGTTCGATAGGATTCAGATCAGGACTCATAGAAGGCCACTTCAGAATAGTCCAATCTTTTGTTCTTATCCATTCTTGGGTGCTTTTAGCTGTGTGTTTTGGGTCATTATCCTGTTGGAGGACCCATGACCTGCGACTGAGACAGAGCTTTCTGACACTGGGCAGTACGTTTCGCTCCAGAATGCCTTGATAGTCTTGAGATTTCATTGTGCCCTGCACAATTTCAAGGCACCCTGTGCCAGGCGCAGCAAAGCAGCCCCAAAACATAACCAAGCCTCCTCCATGTTTCACTGTAGGTATGGTGTTCTTTTCTTTGAAAGCTTCATTTTTTCATCTGTGAACATAGAGCTGATGTGACTTGCCAAAAAGCTCCAGTTTTGACTCATCTGTCCAAAGGACATTCTCCCAGAAGGATTGTGGCTTGTCAATATGCATTTTAGCAAATTCCAGTCTGGCTTTTTTATGTTTTTCTTTCAAAAGTGGAGTCCTCCTGGGTCTTCTTCCATGGAGCCCACTTTCGCTCAAAAAGCGACGGATGGTGCGATCAGAAACTGATGTACCTTCACCTTGGAGTTCAGCTTGTATCTCTTTGGCAGTTATCCTTGGTTCTTTTTCTACCATTCGCACTATTCTTCTGTTCAATCTGGGGTCGATTTTCCTCTTGCGGCCGCGCCCAGGGAGGTTGGCTACAGTTCCATGGACCTTAAACTTCTTAATAATATTTGCAACTGTTGTCACAGGAACATCAAGCTGCTTGGAGATGGTCTTGTAGCCTTTACCTTTACCATGCTTGTCTATTATTTTCTTTCTGATCTCCTAAGACAACTCTCTCCTTTGCTTTCTCTGGTCCATGTTCAGTGTGGTGCACACAATGATACCAAACAGCACAGTGACTACTTTTCTCCATTTAAATAGGCTGAATGACTGATTACAAGATTGGAGACATGTGTGATACTAATTAAATAAACTAATTAGTTTAAAATATCACTATAATCCAATTATTTATTATCTTTTCTAAGGGGTACCAACAAATGTGTCCAGGCCATTTTAGAATATCTTTGTAGAATAAGCAATAATTCATCTCTTTACACAGCTTCTTTGCTTTATTCTATGACATACCAAAGGCATGCAAGTATACATGATAAAATAGCTTTTAATTTCATCACTTTTCAGGAGGAATGAAGCATTATTTCAATGAGCTGTAAGGGTACCAACAAATTTGAGCACGTCTGTATATATATATATATATATATATATATATATATATATATATATATATATATATATATATTCCTTTGGACTTCAGCTCAGTGCAAAATAACTGTGAAATCAAAAAGTAAATTGCATCAACAGTAAAAAGGTAGGTTGTTTTTAATGTATTTTTTTCATATGGATTCATGAATAAAAAACTAAAAATTATCTGGCAATACATAGTTACATAAATGTGGCAATGCAGTTCATTGGCTATTAATTTTTATATTATTTCCAGTGTTTGCAATCTTTGAAACGTTCTAGGTTCTGTTGCTCCAATATTAATATCAGTCAATATCTTGTTTCTAATAAATCTGTCTTCACCTGGCATTGAGCTTGTCTGGAGAATTGGAAATGTCTTCACTGGACACCCTTCCTCATTGCATTCAAACAATGGGACAATATAACCTTTCCACTCTACCAGCAGCACCTACGTGTTTATAGAAAGGAGAGTAAGAGAGGCTGGCAGAGCTGACAGGTAACATGCCAGATTCTTTACATCTCCAATGGGTTGTCAGTTGTGGAACCAGCACTAACATGGCTCAGACTGATCTCTCTCTTCATTCTGGTTGGTTTTTCAGCAGACAGTGCTTTGATGAAAAGGAAAGATCATTTTGGTTTACAATGAATATGAAGTGGTTTACTATTAACCTCAAAACAGGAAGCAAGCCAACCCCCCCCCCCCCCCCCCCCCCCGCCGGTGGATTTCTCATCAACAGTCAAAATCTGGAAGTTTTAACTGTTGCGTATACTACATCAGATCCGCCAGATTCTGCTGTACATGTTTTCTTGGGGACAGGGGGAGTGTGTGTTTCTGGATCAGGGATTGTGTCGTCCTGTTGCTGTGGAAACCGATTCAACTTATTCTGCAATAAATAAAAAGGTAATTTAATTGGAGAGAGACCGAGTTTGGAGCAAGGAGTATATCAGACATATATCACTTGGATCCTTTCAGACCCAACTTGACAAAGTTTTGAGATCAATCATATTAGGAAACGAACAAGCTTAGATAAGAACATAAGAACATAAGAAAGTTTACAAACGAGAGGAGGCCATTCGTCCCATCTTACTCGTTTGGTTGTTAGTAGCTTATTGATCCCAGAATCTCATAGAGCAGCTTCTTGAAGGATCCTAGGGTGTCAGCTTCAACAACATTACTGGGGAGTTGGTTCCAGACCCAGAATTTTGAATGCTTGAATCAGATCACCGCGCAGTCTTCTTTGTTCAAGACTGAATAGATTCAATTCTTTTAGTCTGTCTGCATACGACATGCCTTTTTTTATAATTCTGGTCGCTCTTCTTTGCACTCTTTCTAGAGCAGCAATATCCTTTTTGTAACGAGGTGACCAGAACTGAACACAATATTCTAGATGAGGTCTTACTAATGCATTATAAATTTTAACATTACTTCCCTTTATTTAATTTCAACACTTTTCACAATATATCCGAGAATCTTGTTAGCCTTTTTTTATAGCTTTCCCACATTGTCTAGATGAAGACATTTCTGAGTCAACATAAACTCCTAGGTCTTTTTCATAGATTCCTTCTTCAATTTCACTATCTCCCATATGATAATTATAATGCACATTTTTATTGCCTGCATGCAATACTTTACACTTGTCTCTATTAAATGTCATTTGCCATGTGTCTGCCCAGTTCTGAATGCTGTCTAGATCATTTTGAATGACCTTTGCTGCTGCAACAGTGTTTGCCACTCCTCCTATTTTTGTGTCGTCTGCAAATTTAACAAGTTTCTTTACTATACCAGAATCTAATTCATAAATGTAGATTAGGAATAGCAGAGGACCTAATACCGATCCCTGTGGTACACCACTGGTTACCTCGCTCCATTTTGAGATTTCTACTAGATGAGCCAAAGGGCCTCCTCTTATTTGTAATTTTCTTCTGTTCTTATAAAAGATCATGTCACAGGTCAGAAAGGCTGAACTGTAAATAACTAACTGTTTTACAACTAGATTTGATTCAGCACTTTATTAAAATGGGGGGAGGGGTAAAACAGACAAGAATCTTAACAAAAAACTGTTTTAGAAATGAAGGCCTCATAACTGGCTGTAAATATATACCAGTAGTTATAATTATTATTTATTTCTTAGCAGACACCCTTATCCTGGGCGACTTACAATTGTTACAAGATCACATTATACAGATATCACTTTTTTTTTTACATACAATTACACTTGTATACGGTTGGGTTTTTACTGGAGCAATCTAGGTAAAGTACCTTGCTCAAGAGTACAGCAGCAGTGCCCCCCCACCACCACCACCACCACCACCACCCCCACCCTGGGATTGAACCCATGACCCTCCAGTCAAGAGTCCAGAGCCCTAAGCACTACTCCACGCTGCTGCCCAGTTACACAATACCTGCTTGTAACACCTGATTTCTGACAAAGCAATGCTTTAATCTTAATGAGTATAAAACCACTTCCCCTCCTGATGTTTCATGTGTGTGTTTATTTATTTGTGCATGTGCCTGTACATATGTTTTGTGGACATAAAAAACTGGCCCACAAAGATAAATACTGAAAAATATGCATCATTCACAACTGAAGCCAGATGCTCAGAAACATTTTTGCTGGAATTGTGTTTTATTGCTAAATCAGGGACATTTCTGGATTTAAATATGATAGAACTTGTATATGTGTCAGTAAATTGTTTGAGGACTTACCACCGTGGTGTACACAGGTTCAGTCTGGACAACAGGGTCTGGAATGGCATTGTATCAAATAGATTAGTTTCCTAGTTTGAATGGAGGTGAAAACAGCTAATGACACACCATGCATTAGTAACATCAAGATATATTTTTGCACCAAAGGCTGAACAATGGAAGACTGCAGTAAACACTCACCTAGGAATCATGCTTTAATATAGAATTGAACATGACTGAGAGACACAATGAATTGACACAGCGAGTCCCTATCATTTAAACATATTTTTGTGTCCACTGTGGTGAAGAATGCTGTGCCCTACCTTGTTTGGACTGCAGACACGTCAGCATTCCTCCTATCAGCAGTAACAGCAGCACAAGGACTCCAGATCCTACCGCTGCACACAGGTACAGAGATGGAAAAGATCCTGGGGAGATCCACATACAGATATGATAACTAGAATATGTACAAGTGTAAACTGATTGGACCAATTGCAACACAGTTCAGTTCCAAGTTTGTGTTTGCCTGGATAAAACAGTCAGTGTATTTAAACGGGCCAATATACAGGACTTTATGTTCACTCTAATTAGTTTCGTTTTTAAATAAAACCACCAGTTACCTTGTGATAAAGAGAGAATCGATGCTGTAAATCTCCCTCCCAACCAGAAAGGGCACTGTGTAAGTTTGGTAGTACACTTTCCCATAAATTGGTTGACTCAACGATGGGCATAAACAGGAAGTCATTCATCTTGGAGGAAGAGTGTAGCTGCACATACTTGAAACGATTCCCATGCGATCAGCTGCGGGCCAGGCAGCGATTGGTTACATGGGGGCACCGGGCTGATTGCAGGGAGGAGTTAGGTAGTGCAAATGGGACACAGCTACGTGAGTACACCCCCTTACCCTGAGTGATTTACTAAGCAGCCGGAGCCTGTGTTTTGTTTGTTTTTGTTGTGTTCACAGGAGCAGAGGAGGACCGCGGAGGCCGGAGCTGCAGCCACTGAGCCAGCGATTACCTGGAATCACCGTATCACTACACAGCACAGCCCAGCACAACACTGAGAACCACCGGCTTTTCACAAACATGAGCACCGGGAGCACTGTTTCGTGCACGGAGGAATTGTTGTTATTGGAGTGCTTTATTTTGATTCGTTTATTTTTTGTTTGGGAAATCTGCCATGTTTTTTCTTCCCCTATACCATTGCTGGTATAGGGACGACCTCTTTAGTTTATTTTTGTGTTCATTGTGAAATTTAATAAAACACGGACAGTTTAGGAGCGAAACCTGAGTCTGGACATTGTATTATTGCACCCCTTTACACATCCTTGTCAAATACCTGTATATAAAAGCTACAGTATATTTACAGCTTTTTGCAACTGCCGTCTACTCTTGAAAACCAATTTGGAACAATCCATTTATTGTTCTCTTTCATGGAGTGTTTGGTTTACTGTATCCTAGTGGACTGTTTTCTATATTTTAAAAAAATGTGTTCTAAAATCTTGCATCTTGGTGGATAGTACCTGTTTAATGTCTATGCTTCTTATGTTGGACAGACGTGTTGGTCTATTTAATATACACTTCCTATATTAAGCAACCGAACTTTAAAAGTGTAAGATTGAACTAGCTTAAAATAACAGTTTTTTTGAGTTTAAGAAAAAGTATTCACACGTGCCTGTTGAATTGGTTTGTTGGGTCTTGGCAGATACGGTTGGACTTGTCAAGAATTCTGTGGGGAAATAAACAATGTCATTTACAGGACTGTCAACATTTACTGACAATATGGACTGTTTTAATGATGTTAATATTGGCAGATCTAAATATTGCCTTCTTAAAATTACAAGCCTGATTCTTTATGGACCTCTATGTATGGTTATTGTTCTTTAAAGAGTGGCAGTATTTGGATCCACATAATTTTCAATCATTAAAATAGACCCATTAGGTCCATTGCAACAAACAAAAAGTTGCTGCACATAATCCCGATAGTCCCAAGACATGACTACAAAACCCGCTAGGGGGGGATTCCCGTTTAGCGAAACTGTAGCGCGTCTGCCTTTAGTGCCAAGGGTCAGCGGTTCAAATCCAGACACGGCGGAGGATGAAAAAATAATAAACACATAAAAAAGAGACCATTACAAGTGCCGCCCAACTAGTGGTTCAACTCACACGGGATGTGTAGTCTCATTGCTGAGTTCAGATGTATGCTGCTCAGTTGCTCTACACTTGAGGACAAGCTTTCTCTATGCCGGGGATATATGTAATGAATGACCCCTACTGGCTGAATAGGCACATTGTATGTGTGCATAAAAGACATGACTACAAACCCCGCTAGGGGGGATTCCCCTTTAGCGAAACTGTAGCGCGTCTGCCTTTAGTGCCGAGGGTCAGCAGTTCGAATCCAGACCCCGAAGGAGGATGAAAAAATAATAAATACATAAAAAGCATTACAACAGCCAGATATCAAGATATTATAAGAATGATATCCAGATATTATCTCTGTTATTAGATCCATGCATACAATGAACAGGAGTTTAAAAGACGATATCATTTATCCAAGGCGGCAGTCAGAAGACTGATAGAGCTGCTGGAACCACAGCTGCACACTAGAGGAAGAGTAGACCTCCTATTGACCCTGTACTTCAGGTTTTAATAACTCTACGGTTTTATGCCACTGGATCCTTCTTGCGTGTTGTGGAGTGATCTGATCAAGACCCACGAAAGCACCGTTTGCTGTGGATACCTGGTTATTGGGGCCATAGACTGCACACACATCCATATTCGTCTACACAGGCAATATAAGGATCCAAGCTTCATCAACAGGCATAGGTACATGTCAATCAATTGACAGATGGACCATCATCTACAAATATGCAATGTGGGAGCATGATGGGCAGGCAGCACACATGATGGGCAGAGTTCCTGATCACTTTTCAGGAAATGCAGCATTAAATCTACTTGCAATTTCATGCCAGATATATGAGGGTTGCACAGTCACTGTGGTGTGTTTTCTACCGTCTTCCACTGTTTCAATGTCATTTTTATGCACTCAACAAAAAAAAGTTTCTGCTTCGTCAAGTAATACTGTGCACGACCGCCAGCCATGATTTTGTTTGGTATTACACCCTTATATACTTGGATGACTCGATTTGCATATATGATTACATTTACAGCTTTGATCAATTCTTGCTCTGATTAATGGTCTTTGTTAATTAGATTATGCAGATAAATATGTTCTGTATATAACACGCAAAACTATTAGGCTAATTAAAATATATTATCTTCATGTTTTACATATTTATTGTTATTTTTTTTTTTTTCAGAAAAAAATATGCTTAATCACATAAATTCTTTGAACTGTAACAAACTGGAATCAATTAGTTTATGAGCACACCCCGCACTTCAGGTTTGGAGATAGTCTTGATCATCTGTGTGCTAAACCTGAGGATCAGCTGACCCCCAACTCGTTTGTTCGTTGCAATTGGAACTAACTTTATCCACAGCTGGTGCTGATCCTCAGGAAAGTACCATACTAGCTAGTCTACAACTTAGTACACTTGATGCATACTAACTGAATGTTTGTTGCAATTGACCCTACATGTCTTTAAAATGTCTGACCAAAGTGGCTGCATTTACATTAAAGAGCAATATGCTATCATGCAAGTTTTTTAACCACTGTTTCAGTACAATTCCATGGGTTTACATGTAGGAGCCCTTTAGCATTTTGTTCTGTGATGGTATCCAAATAAGAGAGAGGTTATTTAAATCAGTCTGGAGTTTAACATTGAAAGCATGGCTAATTCAGTTAATCTGATGAAGTCAAAGTACTGCAACTAGAACTGCCCCTGTATTTTAACTGTCTTATAAAAAATGCTTTAGAAGCCAGAACAGCAATAATGCAAATTCTCTGAACATTCAGCGAATGTGTAAATTAATGCACCAGTGTAAAGTATTTAACAGCTTTAATGCAGATTGATGAGCCCATACGTTTACTACTTTACTACACTAATCTTAAGCAGTTAGCACTGGACCTGGTTCAGATAAGTACTGCTAGCACTGGACCTGGTTCAGATAAGTACTGATAGCACTGGACCTGGTTCAGATAAGTACTGCTAGCACTGGACCTGGTTCAGATAAGTACTGATAGCATTGGACCTGGCTCAGATTAGTACTGATAGCACTGGACCTGGTTCAGATTAGTACTGATAGCACTGGACCTGGTCCAGATTAGTACTGATGTGTACCATATTAAAAATGCATGTCTAGTCCTTGTCTCTTTTGTTTGTTTGTTATGTTGCTTTTTTATACTCATATTTTATATAAAATGATTTTAATAAAAACAAAATACAGAGATAATGTTTTGCAGATTTATCATTAAATTATGATATTGATGTTTGGTTTATATAGCTGATAATAGCATGCATTTAATTATGACAGAACAGTTGGGATTATAGATCCGAATTATTGAAGTTTGAATTAACAAGAGTCTACTATACCTGGTGTGGAGTTCTGTCAGAATGGTTTTGTTTCAATTAGGAGGCTATGCCTGACTATATATAATTCAAGATAACTATAAAGTCAATAGTGAATTTGTCTTTTTAAGCTATTTTTGTTGAAAAATATGTATTTAAGTAGGAAAAATGAACTGAAAACAAAACAAAGACACACTTGCCTGTTCTATCTGGTTGAGTTGGTGTTGTCATATATTCTGTGGGAATTTAAGGAACAACATTTAGTAACTTAGATGGCAAGTTTCTCTTTTTCATGATTCAGACCAACAGCTTTTAAGACAAAGACTCAAATTATCTCTTCAGATATAAGAACAGCATGGAAACTAATATTAGCCAGATATCTAACCAAAATCTAACAAAAATACAATAAGTGAGATACAATCACTATTATGTCATGGAACAGCAAGATACTAAATGAGTTCAGATCTATGTATTTATACAAGCAAAAATTTGTTTTCACTTCCATCCCCCATATACTCGTACACTCTGGTTATATGTTTCACGGAATCCTATTTAGATCAATTGAATCGACCCCACTGTAGCACAAAGTATTCAGCTCAGTCCCTACCTGTCACATGAAGGTAGCCACATTTTCAACTATTTTGTCAAAAACCTTGAAATTAGAAAACTGAATTGGAAAATAAAACAAACACAGACTTGCCTGTCAGTTTCTGTTGGGATGGAGTTGTCATATATTCTGTGGGAATATAAACAACAACAATTAGAAACTAAAGCTGAGGTGGCAGTTTCTCTAATAAATAATTCAGACCAACAATTATTAAACCTAGGGATTGTGATGATCTCTTCAGATTTATGAACTGCATGGGTATTGATCTTTGTCATATTTCAAAGCAGTTTCGTGTCTAATTGAAACCACATGAGAGACACAATAGTTAACATGTCATCAAGCAGTAAAACATTAAAGGAGATTCAGTTCTATCCTCCATACCAGCTTTAGAATATATCAGAGACTATTTATTTTGCAGTGCTGTACAGCAAACATTGAAACAAGTAAATAAATAAAACAAACCATTTGTAAATTACAGTAATGAGTAATATGAGAAAGCTCATTATGTTATGCATGGCAAACAGTATTTTATTATATGTATTTTACTATACCATATGCCCCAAATGCATTTTATATTATTTTAATCTTTACCATTGTAGTATAGCCCAACCTGGGACATGTCTTGTTAGTTTCATCTTACTAACAATACTGAAAAGAAAACACCATTACAGATCTTGGTTTTCACAAAGACCCCTCATCTGATAATTAAAAGATGGAGGCTGTATGTGTCACAGTTGATATCAATTGAATCGACCCCACTGTGACACAAAGTAATCAGTGCAGTCCTTACCTGTCACATGAAGGTAGACTGGGTGACTCTGTTTGCTGTTTGCTGAGTTCACAAGCTTCTCTTTTCCATACACACAGGTGTAGTTTCCAGTATCACTCCTCTTAACATTTTTAATGGAAAACTTCACAGCTGATACACCTCTGGGATCGTGGTGTGAATCGACAAGGCTTCCATCTTTATATAGATGGAAAACATCCTCTTTTCCTGTTGCTTCTCTGAATTCAACTGGTATTATACATTGAAATGATACATCCATTCCTTCAACTGCGCTCTGTTTTTCTACATGAAGTGTGAGTTTATAGCCAGACTCTGAAAACACAGTTTAACTTGTTAAAAATATGCCTTCAGAACGTACCTAAAAATATGAAACAACAACCAGTAGACTCTTCCAAATCCAAACCCTGTTCAGATTACAGATTCAATCTGTACCATAATAAAACACTTCATCTAGTTTTATGTTTGATAATCTTTTAAGTTATAGTTAATGATAAATCTGTAATAATAATTTGAATAAAACATTCAGAGACAGCTATTTTATACATTGTCACATAGTTATAATATTGAACTTTCTTCACCTGATATCAGCAAGCATTTTATTATCATACCACAGCTTGGATTAGTGAGAGTCTAGGGTATGGTCAAATTAGTTTAAGAAATTTGAACACAATGTCAAGACTCATTTTTTTAAAATCACCAATTGACTGAACAAGTAGTCTATTATTTATATATGCTACACATTTGGAAAATAACATTAGTTGAATGATTTAGGATCTAAAAGTAGTAACAAAAAATATTTAAGAAGTAATCCACCTATTCAGAAAGGAGACATCCACCAAAAAAATTTATGAACAATTCTTTATTGCATTTGACAGATGTCCATGTCCATGATGAAATGTAATACACTTTGGCCTATGGCCTTGTCCATTAGAGCTAGATAGCCGCCCCATGAGCTGGCTGAACTGTGATGTAATGACTATTGATTAATGACAGCTGGGCCACCTGCCTCCGCCCCATGAGCTGGCAGAACTGTGATGATTACAATTGATGACATCTATAACCAGCGTGCAGACATCTAGTTCCCCTTGACAAGGCACGCTGCGAGGTGGAGGCAGAGGGGAGGACCAATCAAAGAAACGACAGTGAGGCATAGGCAATAGGGCTGTTTATGAGAACAGATTGATTACATATGTGATTAGAGGGAGAATCCTCTTTTCAGAAACACAATATAGTTAACAATTACAAAGCCAAGCATTTTCAAACGTGTTTTTTATATTCAAAACAGTTAATGTCCGTCACAAAAAAAGTTACATCCAGGTGTTTCATCATTGTGTGTTGCTGTACTTACCTTGTACACTGAGATAAACTGAAGGGCCTTGGCTGATGTTTTTCACATCTCCCGTATTCTCATTTCCATACATGCAGGTATAGTTTCCAGTGTCATTCTTTCTGATGTCTTGTTTTATAAATGTGACAACTGCCATTCCTCCGGGCTCTGCCAATGAGCTGATCTTCTCTCTGTTTTTATATAAATGGAACCAATTCCTCTCCTTGTTCTCTGGTTGTTGTCTGTGCACAGCTGATATTAAACATTTGAATTCAACCTTCTCCCCTTCCACTACAGATGTTTTCCCAATTTGAATCATTGCTGTGTGAAGTGGCTCTGTGATCATTTGGGTAACAAATGGAAAAATTACACAGAGAGCAATCTGTTAAGCAAATATAAAAACATGGACATTGTAGAACTGAAAATTAACCACATATTACAATTTTAGCATACATTGTATGATGTGATTAGTAATCATAACAATCGTAATAGATGTGCATGTGTTCAACCTGTATTAAGCATGTATTTCTGTAGTATATGTATCTTTTTGAAACAAATTAATGGCATTTAATAAAAAGCACAACATTTCAAAACAATGTTTATTCAATAAATAATTGTTTAAAAAATAATATTAACCAGGTTTCTGTCGTTAAAAAAACGTACATTTTTAAGTAACCATGTTTATGTATTTTAATTTTCCTGACAAAGGATTCAAACTCAACTTGAAGTTATTTGAGTAAAGACCGGTGTCTTTATCAGTATGATATGAAGATACTAGCCAAAGCCTTTGTCTTCTTGACTTTGTTTCTCCCTGGTTTCATCATTACAGCAGAAAATAAATATTAAAAGGTTTAGATGGTAATGTGGGGTATGTTATTTGGAAGAAAAACAGAAGGGGTGAAAAACACAAAGGGTCAATTGCAGCGTACCAAAGTTAGTCCACTTGATGCGTCTAACTAGTGGATTAAGCAGGTCTAGTCCACTTGCTTGGACAAAAGTTAGTGCACTTGTTAATCCCGATTACAGCATACCAGAAGATAATCACCACAGGTGGATAATCTGCTAAATCGGACAACAAGATCCTTGTGAATTTCACCCTAAATGTTATTCATTTCTAATGTAATCAGGCATTAATCATTAATCATTGTAATCTGTAATCAAGCATTAATCATTGTATCTTATTATGTGAACGTGTCAAAGACACACATACCTGTCGAAACCAGCAGCACGTCTCCAAGTGCAAAAACTGAAAAATAAATTCATCATTTTACAAATAAGAAAAGCAACATTTCACATTTAAACACATAAAAAAGTCAAAGAAAAAATACTTACATGTCACGCCTAATTTCACATTCCAAGTCATTTTAAAATGCTGTTCAACTAATTTCTTAAACTAACAATATACAGCTCCTCTATTTGTAACATAACTAAATGTGCATACTATGAGATTATAATACAGTAATGGAAACTCATGCGCAATAGAAATGTGTGCTTCCGTTACGCTTGTATATTTCTGGCATAATCAAATAAATACCTGAAAACCTGAAAAACAAAATAGTATTTAAAAAGAATAGGAAAAGTGTATGTACTGTACACACATAAAAAAAAAAACTTATGAATAAAATTATACTTACACAGTACTATTAACTTAAATTTGCAAGCCATTTTTGCAAGCTGTCCAGTAACTACTTTTAATATAAAGGTCCTCTAAAGAGCACAGTAGTGGAAATACCACAGCCCCCTGAATAGATATGGGGAGATAATACTGAACCAGTGTTTCCGTTCCACGTGTATTTAGCTGTTTGCAATAAACAGTTTTTAGCAGTTCTGATAGTGTCTGTGTCTGTGTGCAATACCTCCTTAGACAGTTTCACACAACAATGGCAGCTCAGTGACTACGGCAGGATAAATTGGGGTGTAGTCTGATACGCCACCCTCTTTTATATGCAATAATGAATACGATACTGAAAAATAACCACTAAAAACAGTAAAGATGACAGGCGTTTATTCATCTTTTTACATTCATCTGTTGCAACCCACATTTCAGGCTATAAAACTGATTACTCTCCTTCCTGCTTTCATTTCCAGACTTTCAGTCAGATGAAGCTCTAGACGTGCAGGAGTGGTAAGCAGCCATACAACGCATATAATGGGATGCATTCACATATGACTTCACGGTTTATAGTAGGCCATGAACTAACAGTATCATTTCAAACCAGATATTTCTTGAAAAAAGAATGTTACCCAGATAGACCAGACAGGTGGCCCATTGAATCATTTCATCAGATGCTGTTTCAGCTGCATTGCACAAAGCAAAGGGGAGGAGATTACATTAATTTCATTGATGAAACCAAATGCAGAGTTCGGGATCTATTTCCAGCAGTCTTTGGCAGGGTTGAGGGTCAAGAACCATTTTGCAGCAGCAAGGTGTCATCATTCCTTGGAAGGGGATGGACATCTTTTAACACTAGAATGACCAAGGTGGTCATTTTGACCATTTTTGGAATTTAAATTGCTGTGTGTGTGTTTAAGATAAGGAGTTGCGCTTTCCTGACTTTTCCTAAATATATGTACTAATTACCCTGACAAAGAAAGAATCATGTAGCTGCAAAAATTAGCGAGATAAAATACTGTCAAACCTATTCCGACCAGGTGGCGGGGGGGGTGGGGGGGGCGGTACATTAAAGGACAGAATGGATGCGTCCAGCTCAAAGTAGCACGTGGCGGACCATAAGGTCAGGGAGCACTGACCCCTTTCCCACAGAGGAAGTATGTGGTAGGCTCACCATGTGTGATGAGATAACGACTACCTCGATTATTGGACAGAAACCAATCGGGTTCAATGGGAGTCAACAATTGTTTACAACAGTATAAATACACCGTGTAACAATTATTATTTTTTTTTTTTTGGTTCCTGGGTAGTAAGTGTTATTTCCTAATTGCTTATGCCTCAAAAGTATAGAAAATGGCTATTATTCCCCACAAACTTTGCTTTTGTGACCAGGACAGTGATATTTTGAAATTTACCTATTTTCCAGAACATTCCAGATAGATTCAGTGCTGAGTAAACTTGGAGTAACTTCTAGAACTTTCTAGAACTTTCCAGTAATATAAATAGTAGTATAAATACAGGGGCCTTAAGCCCACCAGTTCAGTTTAGTTCCAGCTGCCTAAGTGGATACATATCTGCATTTTTCTGAGATGGCATCAAGAGGCTGCAATGGTGGCATTCCTGATGGGTCTCCAAAACGGTTTTACCAAGTTTCCCTGCTATCTTTGCCTTTGGGACAGCAGGGACACCAAGGCGCACTACCATAGGCGGGACTGGCCACAGCGGACCGAGTTCTCTGTGGGGAGGAACAACGTCAAGTGGGAGCCACTGGTGGACCCCTGGAAGGTGCTGATGCCACCACTGCACATCAAATTGGGCCTTATGAAACAATTTGTCAGAGCTCTAGATAAGGAGTCGGCAGCCTTCAAGTACCTTCAAGACTTCTTCCCTAAGCTGTCTGAGGCAAAGGTCAAAGCCGGTGTCTTCGTCGGACCACAGATAAAGAAGATCCTGGAGTGCAATGAATTCCCCAAGAAGCTCACTAGTAAGGAGAAAGCGGCTTGGAACAGCTTTGTCGCAGTGGTTCGGGGCTTCCTGGGCAATCACAAGGCCGAAAACTATGTGGAGCTGGTTGAGACTCTGGTGAAGAACTACGGCACAATGGGCTGTAGGATGTCCCTCAATGTCCATATCCTTGATGTTCATCTTGATAAATTCAAGGAGAACATGGGAGCGTACTCGGAGGAGCAAGGCGAGCGCTTCCACCAGGATATACTGGACTTTGAACGCCGCTACCAAGGACAGTATAACGAGAACATGATGGGAGACTACATTTGGGGGCTGATTCGTGAAAGTGATTTACAGTATAATTGTAAATCTCGAAAAACTACTCACTTCTAAATCTTTTGTAGTCATTTTTGTATTACTTTAGTATAAATACATGTTAATTTGGATTCATATGTTGTTTTTTTCTGACTTTATGTGAACGAAAAGACACAAATTCGCCTGTTTTCTCATTGGAAATAGGTAAATTTCAAAATATCACTGTCCTGGTCACAAAAGCAAAGTTTGTGGGGAATAATAGCCATTTTCTATACTTTTGAGGCATAAGTAATTAGGAAATAACACTTACTACCCAGGAACAAAAATTGTGTTACATAGTGATATCAAATATTGTAAAAGTTTGTTAGTCTTTTCATCTCTTTTGAATTGACTCCATGGATATCCGTGCTTTCTGATACAAACATATGCACTGAGCTGTACAGAGGCCTTGTCCGAAGTCAGTTTATATCTTGTGCTCATATAATTGTATTCGAGGTATACCTTTCTTGTATATAAAGTGTTGACTCAAAAAACATTTGTCAGCTTAATTTTTTTTACTACATTACCACTTTTTGAGGACGCACGTTATGTAATATGTCTGTATATAAACACATTTCTATTCAAATGTCCGTTTATTTACAATGTTTCGGTCATGTAGATGCTTTATATGATGTTCTTGAATAAAACTATGACTTCTATTCAATTGTTTGTCCTTTCATTATAATATTTATGTTGTTTTTAATACGCCGGTCAAATTGACCAGTCATGGTTGTTCTAGGTATGCCTATAAACGTGGTTGTTCTAGTGTTAACTGCATCTTTATTCAGGATACAGTACTCTGCAGAGAATATTATGCCTCCATCCTTCTGTACCAGTACGACTGGTGCTGCCCCTAGACAATTTGATGCCACAGGTCATTGCTGAACTCCTTCCAGAAATAGAGGCACTCGAAAGGATGCCATCTTAACTGGCTTGGCTAAACTTCAAGTTGATGGTATATCAGCACAATAACTTTTCTACATTTATCTGAGGTGAGAGTAAGAACATTGTTACAGCTCCCATCTCAGAGTCAGTTAAACCCTGACCAGTAGCTGAACTGCACCTTCCACCAAGATAGCTTGGTATGTTCTTTAGAGGTGTTTCTACAATGTTCCACACTGCACTTCCTGCTGTACATTTCCCCACTCCAATCCCTTTATTATACTGTAATTGTAATAGTAATAGTGGCTTCTCTATTATTATTATTATTATTATTATTTATTTCTTAGCAGACGCCCTTATCCAGGGCGACTTACAATCGTAAGCAAATACATTTCAAGTGTTACAATACAAGTAATACAAAAAGAGCAAGAAATACAATAACTTTTGTTCAAGCAAAGTACAAGTGTGACAAACCACAATTCAATAATACAGCAGATAATAGTGATAGTTACATCAGGATATTCTCTAACCAGAGCACTGCATTCTGACCAGTCAGGACAGTAAATAGTGATGACTATCAAAGGAGGGAACCAGCAGTCCTTCAACCTGAGCCTGAATAATAAACCCAGACCAGGGTGGATAATCACGTCCTTGTCTGTATTGACTTGTAAAATTATGATTCATTATGTTTACATACAGAGGAAAGTCTTCACAATCAAAAAACACTTTTTATATTTAAAGTTCAGCACCAAGGCATAGTTAACAAGAAAATCCATTCCCAGCACAAGGTTATCAAATTCAGAGGCTATGATAAATACAAGGGAACCAGTATCAATTACACATTGACACTCCTCCCATCTTTCTTATTAAATACATCTGGTTCCCTATAAACCATTTCCAGGACAGATCAGACAGCTTCACTGAAAAAACAGCAGGACACACCCAAGCTCCCAAAAAGTTATACCAGATTCCTGTTCCTAGCTGAAGGGGGCACTCTTTTCTGATTCTGAATTACACTGTCCCTGCCTTTCTGTTGGGCTGGCCACTCTCTCACAATCTAGTGAATATAGACCTTCCGGTCTTTCACTCCCTTCTACTTTCTTCCAAGGCTTTCCAGATTTCACCTACAGTATGTCCACCATATCTTCTGACCTACTTATCATCTCTGTTCCTAAACTGACTCTTTACCAGTTTGTGGACAAGGGCAACCTGGAATGGATTTCAGAAACATGCTGGATGAGTTGCTGGGGTTCTTCTGGGGTGGCTGATTCAACAGACCCACATGAGCACTAATCATGGACTACCGGTGTGCCTTAGGTAAGGTAACTTAGCACTGCTGCTAACTGGAGTCTGTGTAACCCACTGCTGGTTATTCAAATACATCTGATTGTTTTACAGTATGAACAGGAAACACATGAAAAACAGTAAATAAGAACTATTACTGACTTTCATTCATAACACAACAGATTAGGTTCTCAAAGCTTTTATCAAGTTCTTTTGAAAGGAAGGAATAAAATTATTCAAGCTGAACTTTCAGTCCTGGGCCCCTCTCACACACACTGGCAGTTGTACAGAATTGCTTGATAATGAATGCTTATAGAGGGCTAAGTTGAGCCTACCAAACTTCACATACATTTTATAACCTGACACACACTCAGTATAAAATTATAGGCTAGGAATGATTCAAGATCTTCTTTCAACAGTTTTAAAAGGTTAATAATATTTTCACTTTAATTTTGCAGTTTCCAATTCTTTTCTTATTCCTATGTTATGAATTAAAGTCAGATTACCATTGCTATGTGTTTTACCATACTAAACTTTACTGTTTGGTTTACCACTGTGTATTGTCGTAAATGTTTTACTCCAGTTTCACTGTTGGAACTATTCTAAATTAACCCAATTCAGTCTGGAAAAAAGTGAAAAGAATTTACTGAACTAGTTTTGCTTTAAAAACAGTAAGCATATTAGGACCTTTTTAGATATGGTTTGTTTCCAAATGAACCCAATTTTAGACCCTTTTGAATTCACATCACACCTCAATCCAAGCTAAATCAGTTCACTGAGAATTCTGAAGTGACTTTGCCTTTAAACAAATGATAATCCAGCTCTCTTTGTCATTTAGAGTACCTGTAAGTGGGGCTGGCATGAGGCAGGTTGCTCAGTCCTGGATCCTCAAAGCCAGGTAAAATTTACAGAGAAATTATTAGAATGTAATATTGGAGCAACAGAAACCCAGAACCACCCAGAATGATTGACCATAAGAAATGCATTGTGTGTTAGCTTTGATTAAGAAATGCATTGTGTGTTAGCTTTGATTAAGAAATGCATTGTGTTTTAGCTTTGATTAAGAAATGCATTGTGTGTTAGCTTTGATTAAGAAATGCATTGTGTGTTAGCTTTGATTAAGAATCCCACACTCCTGTAGGGAAACACACAGTATGCTACTAGCTCTTTAAACACTAGAACCTGTGCAGAAGGTTTCATAGAAATGTTTGCCTCCCAGCATTGATGGAAGTGCTATCAATGTGTCTTCTATTGTTTGACACATTCCACCACAGTCCCCTAGGTTATCTCCAATGGTTTGTCAGTTCTGGGACAATAACTAAAATGTCTCCCACTGATCGGACTCTGTATGATCATTCTGGTAGGTATGAAAGTAGAGAGTATGTAGATAAAAGAGAAAGACCATTTTGATTCATTGAATATTCAGGTATTTTTTAAAACAACATTCATTTTTCCCCAGTGGTTTTCAGTATCTGGAAGTTTTAACTTTTGCGTATGTTACATTGTCTTCATCAGGTGCAGAGCTGGGTTTCTTCTTGGTGACACGGGCAGTGTTTATTTCTGAGTAGGTGAGTGTGTCATCCTGTTGCTTTGAAGTCTGCTTAGGCTTACTCTGCAATAAATTATCAGATTGGAGAGAGATCAGGATGGCTAAACGGTACTAAACAAACTGTCCAAACAAAGAGATACAACCTAATAAAAGAAAAGGGCCTTTTATCCATCTGTAAATATATATCAGTAGCTGCACAATATCTTCTTATTATACCCTATCCACGTTACTAAAAACAATACCTAAACAATGCGCAATGTGTTGAAACCATGTCATTATCATTCACTTTGTTCACAGTCGTGTTTAAGCATGTGATTATCATGCATTATTTTGGTTGTGTGAATGAGGCTGTGACAGGGAACCGGGTCGTTGGTTCCTGCGCAAGTGTGTGCATGTAGAAAATCAGCTGCGACGCGCAGTTGGAGACGCGTTGCTAAGCAACCAGTTGAGTGGCAGGCTCATCCTGAGCTAAAGTGATCGGGAGGTCTGGATTGGCTGGGGACGTGCCTGGGGATGCTGCGCGGAGCTCAAAAAGCAGCTGCGATACAGCTCGGGGCTGCTGCAAGGCCATTGCTGTATAGACGGGCGCTGAGTGAGAGTTTGTTTACATCAGGAGGGAAGCGTCCGCTCTGCCGGAAGGACTACTACGGAGCCCTTTAACTGCAAGACGGGGCCTGTGAAGGCAATTGCCCAGCCAGGACCGTCAGAATGGCCCGGAGTCGCTGGGAGGCCAGGACTTCAGAAATAACACAACAGAAGTAGGTCAGCTTAGGGGAGGTGGATCCCAAAACAGTATAAAGAGGGTTACCATAGAGTAATAGGTTCCTGGAGCGGGACGTTCCTTTTAGTGGGACTAGCGCTCGTCATTTTGTGTGGCAAACTTTTATTTTTAGCTTTTGTTTTTTTTTGTATTTATTGCTTTATTAAATGTGACACTAGGTCTACCATCGCTGGTACCCTAGTGTCGGTTTGGTGTTAAAATTAAATCTGCACCGCTGAGCAGCGTATCAACACCAATGCTCTGTGTCTGTCAGTATTTTCCAGTGACTACCCACACATGTAACACTTCACCCTGTTACAGAGGCATTAGACACTCTCAACGTTCCTCTACTCCATACCTGCTGTAAGGTTCCAATACAATTCATACACTCCTCAACTGAGAGTTTTTACCTACAGCCTATTTACAGGGCAAATGTAGCCATTAGTCAATGGAACCCAAAGATGTCAAAATACCCTTTCCTGGAGCAAATTCAAATCGCTCAACTCATTACATAAGGTCTAAATGAACTTTACAAAACAGTAATAATAACAGTACCTGGATTATTATCAGAGATTCTGTATATCCAATGTTTTATGTGTTTTTTTATAACTTTACATGATCTTATAAACCTATATTGTTCACACAGCGATGGTAAATACTGAAAAAACATGTATCAGTCAGCCCAGCCTGCAGAATTTAGTGGTCAAGTTTGACGTGTCTCCAGCAGTATATTTTGCTTGACTAAAATTATAAATGATTGAACTGTATCCATTTAAATAAGAAAGAACCTGGATATGTACAAGCAAATTGTTTGAGAGACATGTAACATATAGGACTTACCACCGTGGCGTATACAGGTTCAATCTGGACAGCAGGGTCTGGAATGGCATTGTATCAAATAGATTAGTTTCCTACTTTGAATGGGATGGAAACAGCTAGTGACACACTATGCATCAGTAACAGCAATATATATATTTGCACCAAAGGCTGAACAATGGAAGACTGCAGTAAACACTCACCCAAGAATCATGCTTTTAATATAGAATTAAACATTATTGAGGAACACAATAAATTGACTCAGCAAGATGAAGAAGTCCCCATCATTTAAACATACTTCATTTGTATCCATTGTGGTGAAGAATGCTGTGCCCTACCTCGTTTGGATTGCAGACACTTCAGCACTCCTCCTATCAGCAGTACCAGCAGCACAAGGACCCCAGATCCTACCCCTGCACCCAGGTACAGAGCTGGAACAGATCCTGGGGGGATCCATATACAAATGGGATTCATTGTAAGATCCAGTTAAATATGTGCAAACAGATTCTATAATTCACTAATAACCTACTGACATAAAAGCCTGATCAAGATGGGTTCAAAACAAATATAATCCAATCCTGTTTTTACAGTGCCTTGATCTTGCAGCATGTGAATAGGGTACATACAGTGTGCTCCACAGTGAAGTCATACATTGTTGGTTTTTGAGCAGGTACACCAAACACACAATAAACAATTTCCAGAAAGCCTAGTTTTTTTGTTGATTTAATCTGGCATAAAATTGTCCATATGTACCAGCAATAATCAGAGCTGTAACCACTCTGATTAAATTATAATGTCTGATATATTAGCAATTTACTGCCTTGATTACTAACACTTTAAGAGCTTACTTTTCTTTCTGAAACTTGGACTAATTTAAAATAAGTTAGAGGTTTACTTATAAAAAATGAAGTTATTCACACTTGCCTATCCCATCTGTCTGTTGGCTCTTGATAGATGTGGTTGGAGTTATCATATCTCCTGTGGAAACATAAACAACAGTATGAAGCAAGTTATCACCATTAGGCTAAAAAGGTAGCCAGCTCTTTAATAATTTTACTAATTCAGACCAATATTAATGTGATGATAATGTGTTCTCTTTAATGCTGTGAATAATGAGAGATATCAATACCACCCTTATAATGTATAAACCTGATCTTGTGCAGACCTCATTCTACTGACTATCTGTAGTCATGTTAAAAAGGGTTTCAATGAATCAATCTGGGGGAGACTTCAGAGGGAGTCATTTTAAGTGTTTACATGAATTAAAATGCACCACAATCTGTCTTGAAGATGCCTGCATTTCTATTCATTTCTATATGTCGTATTTTGTCAATCGTATTTTGTCATATACTTGTACTTGCTAGAACCAAAGTCATTGTATTTTTATCTTGCTCTTAATTGTATTATTACGTGTACTGTGATTCTTGAAATGTATATTTGTTTATGACTGTAAGTCGCCCTTGATAAGGGCGTCTGCTAAGAAATAAATAATAATAATAATAATAATAATAATAATAATAATAATAATAATAATAATAATAATAATATGTTGCCCTTCTATTGTAGCCTTGTTGTGGTTCAGGGGCAGGAGCAGAAGCAGAGACTTCTCT
This sequence comes from Acipenser ruthenus, assembly GCF_902713425.1. Lineage (NCBI taxonomy): Eukaryota > Metazoa > Chordata > Actinopteri > Acipenseriformes > Acipenseridae > Acipenser > Acipenser ruthenus. Next base: position 5,148,388 of record NC_081241.1, on the reverse strand, counting down.
CATTGTCAAGCAGCTAGCTGTTTAAACCCTGTTCACCCCCCTTGTTTCCTCCTCTTAGTCACGCCACCTCTGCAACTGTGTTCTGGGCGCAAGTGAAGCTCACTTCCCAGCCTTGGAGCTCCGGTTTCAGACTCCCTTCAACTGAGGACTGCTCTCCACTGAAAGTGAGGAGAGCTCTTCATTCAAGCTTATTTCACTCATTCTCTCCCACTCTGTGTGTAAACAAAGCTCGTTCCCCAGCCAGAGGTCTGACTGCACTGGCCTTACCTCAGAGAGGATGGCTCTCCATTGAGACAGAGGGAGAGATAATCTACCTCTTCCTAGCCTCCTAGCCTTCTCTTCCATTGCGTCTGTCCCGTGAATCAGGCTAGTTAATGGCATGACATGTTAGTTAAGGGTGCTACATTTCTTTTTCATATATATTTTTCTTGTGATGGTGTATCAATAAAGAAGAGAAGTTATTTAAATGAGTCTGGAGTTCTACTTCTATCTAATCTTGTCACCACACCTTCAATTGAAAACATTTGGCATTAACATCAAAAGTTTGGCTGATTGAATTTCCCCTAGGAGGGCATACTATGAGCATCATAACATTATCCATGCTAATGATGTCAGCCCAGTCTTTATTTTGTTTGTATATTTGTATTTCATTCTGAAAGAGTATGGTTCAGATTATAGGTCAACTGGGGTTAATATCACCGTCCTGTACTTCATGGTGAGTCCTGTCAGAATGGTTTAATTTGAAGAAACCACTCCTACTGTATGCAATGATGGTTAACTCCAAGTCAATCATTCTAATTGAAATAAACACATTTTTTACTATTTTGTCGTAAACTTGAATTTAACCCTTTAACACATGCTGTTGCCTTAATAAGGCAACAAAATATATCTTTATCAAGGTTCAATATGATGCAATGTGAGGAGGTAGGACAGCCCATCAGGAAGCTGGACTTGTAAAGGACATGGTATGTAACTGACTTAAGAAACTTTCCTCTTTTGTTTGATCATTACAAAATATTGTTATTCTTTTAAACCACCATTAGTTTTTGAGAATTTTCAATGTCTCCCTCTGCTTTAATTTCCAAAATGTGATTTTGTTGCCTGAAAGCTACCTCATCAGTTTGCTCAAAAGAACATATTGATTATGCAATGAAAGCTACATCATACAACGAGAGGTAATTTCTAACCAATTAAAATATTTCTATAGATAATCGTTTCATAATCTTTTCAATAAAACATAAAAGAAAAGAATTGGACGATACAAACAATGAGGTTGTAAAGGCACTCAAAGTGAATAATCCCAGCGTAATAATCCAGGTTAGAAGTATAAAATGAACGGCATACAAGTCTAGAGAGGTTATGCTAAGATTATGCAAAGCCCTATTTATATCCCACCCAGGATAATGTGTGCAGTTTTGGTCACCTTACTAAAAAAAAGAGAAGGGCAACTAGGCTGATCCCAGGACTGAATGACATGAGCTATGAAGACAGGTCAAAACAATGAAATATCTCCAGCCTAAAAATAAGAAGAGAAACAGGGGACTTGATTGAAGTCTTTAAAATCATAACTGGTACAGATAAAGTTAGCCCAGGACACTACTTCAAATTTAGCACAGAGAGAAGAACAAGAGGGCATAAATGGAAGCCGAGTAAAAGCAAGTTTAGAACAGAAGGTAGGAAGCACAATTTTTCATAGTTATAAATACATGGAATAGCCTACCAGGTGAAGTAGTAGGCTTGTAAACACTGGGAATATTTGAAAAAGACTAGACTATGTGCTTTTAAATTAGTTCCCCTCCAGTAGTGGATAATGGTGTGCTAACCAGAGAGCTAACCTTTCTAGAGTTCCTCACCAATTAAAATAACAAATATAGGGATGGATGGATCAGACTAATTACTGCCCAAGAGATAGAGTATAAATAAATATCTTTGATTTACAGAAACAATTATGTAGAAGTTTTAGAACTGAGAACATGTACAAACAAATTATTCATGTTCAGTTTTTTGAACATGAAAGTCATTGATTTCTATAAACATACCATTATTATAAATTTCTAGTTTGATTTTTCCTATGAAATAAAGCACTAAAACTAGCTGTGTGTGCTTTGTTTTTACTGCCTTAACTGCACAGTGTTGCCTCTGGGCAACAAAATTATTATTATTATTAATTATTATTATTATTATTATTATTATTATTATTATTATTATTATTATTATTAGTATTATTATTATTATTAGTATTATTATTTATTTCTTAGCAGACGCCCTTATCCAGAGCGACTTACAATTATTACAAGATATCACATTGTTTTTACATACAATTACCCATTTATACAGCTGGGTTTTTACTGGAGCAATCTAGATAAAGTACCTTGCTCAAGGGTACAGCAGCAATGAGCAATGTCCTCCACCTGGGATTGAGATTGACAGAAAGTCATGCAGTAGAGGGTTTAATCAGAAAACATAATTGAAATCAAAATAAATAGAGACTTGCCTGTCAGTTTCTGTTGGGATTGAGTTGTCATATATTCTGTGGGAATATAAACAGAAATTAAAGCTGAGGTGGCAGTTTCTCTTCTAAATAATTCAGTCCAACAATAATTAAACCGAGGGATTCTGAAGATCTCTTCAGATTCATGAACTGCTTGTAAATTGATCTTTGCCACATTTCAAAGCAGTTTCATGTCTCATTGAAACTACATGAGAAACACAATAGTTAACATGTCATCAAGGAGACAAACATTAAAGGAGATTCAGTTCTATCTTCCACCCCCATACCAGCTTTAGAATATATCATAGACTATTTAATGCTGGTCTTTGCAGTGTCGTACAGCAAATATTGAAACAAGTAAATAAAAAAAAATGCAAATTACAGTGATGAGTAAGAAATAGGAGAAGGCTAATTATTTTTAAAGACTGTGCTGTACTATTTTGCATTTCTATATGGGAAAGTTTCACCTTACTAACAATACTGTACAGAAGACTCACAACAACTTTACAGATGTTGGTTTTCAGAGAGTCCCCTCATCTTATAACTAAAAGGGCAGCTGTATGTGCCACTGTTTAGATCAACTGAATAGACCCCACTGTGTAACACTGTGGTAGGATGGCTTGCAGTGGTGAGGTGTGGTGACATCACGGACCAGGAAGTAACTGAACCAAAACAGTGGATGGGCAGGTGAAGCTGAATGCTACGGCACTCAGCGTGTTTATTAATAAACAAAACAAAATAAAAGATTTAAACAAACAACAAAACAGAAACCAAAGGGCACGAGGGCCAAACGAATAAACAGAAACAAGTATATCTTATTTATATAGCAATTGTTCTTTATATTCTCCTCGCTCTCTCTCTCCGCTCTCCCATACTCTCCTCTCTACACTCAACAACCCCGCAGCACGGACAGCTGCAGGTTCTTATACTCTGGCCAAGGGGTTAGCTAGCTGTTAATTATATTATTACCCCTCGGCCACAGTCTGCACGCGTTTGGTAAGGATGCGTGGCTGTCAGCTAGTTAAATAATCAGTAGCTGATCAGCCACACATCCTCACAGGGTTTTAAACATATAAACAAGAAGAAATACGCGGCGCTGTTATCCCCTTAGTCCCCAAAATCCCGGCTAGCAGTCCCGGCCTAGGAACAGGGCCACCAACGGGTCAAAGGTGGCGGCCACGGTGGGATGTCCTCCTCCCACCCAAACAGCCGTAGCGTTCCGATGGCCCGCGCACAGGCCGGCTCCTCTGGTCAGAAAAATTTTGGGGGTGGTCTCCAAACCTGCCCCCCCTTCTTCATGGCTGGTAGCTGCCCTTCATGGGGCTCCAGCTACAGTATTTCCTGCCGCGAAAGTGCGGCTGGGGAAGCTGGTCTCCTGACCTCCCCCCCCCCCCCCCTTCTTCGTGGCCGGCAGCTCCCCTTCATGTGGTTCCAGCCACAGTATTTCCTGTCGCATGGCAGGACTGGTAGCGACCCCAGGCAAAACAGGACACTCGGGAGGCGACGGCAGCAGCAGCGGATCCTTGGGAGGCGACGGCAGCAGCAGAGGACCCTCGGGAGGCGACGGCAGCAGCAGCGGATCCTCGGGAGGCGACGGCAGCAGCAGCGGACCCTCGGGAGGCGAACTTGGGAGGGGAGCCCCTGGCCATGGAGGCGGCAGCGGGAGCTCCACTTCTCTCTCATACCCTGTAACTGGTGGCTCTCCATGCGATGCGGAGCAACAGGCAGCCCCAGGCGATGCGGAGAAACAGGCAGCTCCAGGCGATGCGGAGCAACAGGCAGCCCCAGGCAATGCGGAGCAGGCATCCTTGGACGGTGCGTAGCAGGCATCCTTGGGCGGTGCGAAGCAGGCATCCTTGGGCAGTGCGAAGCAGGCATCCTTGGGCGGTGCGAGGCAGGACAGGAGCAGTCCTTCCCATGATGGTGGATGTGGAACCAGCAGGTATTCACCCTCTGCTGGTGGAGGTGGGAGGGGCAAGCAGTCCTCCCACGGCGGCTGAGGCGGAACCAGCAGGCATTCACCCCTGCTGGTGGAGCTGGGAGCGGCAAGCAGTCCTCCCACAGCGGTTGAGGCGGAACCAGCAGGTATTCACCCTCTGCTGGTGGAGGTGGGAGGGGCAAGCAATCCTCCCACGGCGGTTGAGGCGGAACCAGCAGGAATTCGCCCTCTGCTGGTGGAGGTGGGAGGGGCAAGCAGTCCTCCCACGGCAGTTGAGGCAGAACCAGCAGGCATTCACCCTCTGCTGGTGGAGCTGGGAGGGGCAAGCAGTCCTCCCATGGCGGCTGAGGCGGAACCAGCAGGCATTCACCATCTGCTGGTGGAGGTGGCGGAGGCAGAGGCAGCTCCTGCTGCTCTGCCCCAAGCAGTGGTGGAGACAGAGGCAGCTCCTGCTGCTCTGCTCCTGGTGCTGGAGACTGTGGCGAGGGCTCCTCACCCTCTGGCGTTGGAGACGGCAGCAATGGCTCCTCTCCCTCTGGCGTTGGAGACTGCAGCAATGGCTCCCCCCTCTGGGTGCTGGATGCACGGGCTCCCCCCCTCTGGGCGCTGGATGCTCGCGCTCCCCCCTTCTGGGTGCTGGATGCTCACGCTCCCCCCTTCTGGGCTCTGGATGCTCGCGCTCCCCCTTCTGGGCGCTGGATGCTCGCGCTCCACCTCTTCGTATTGCGTGGGGCATATGGCCACCGTGTGCCCATATGCCCCACAGCCAGGGCACAACTCCGCCACGAGGTTTACAATGTACACCTCCCAGCCATCCTCCTGCTGTTGCTGCGGTTGCATTTTTTATTTATTTTTTTTCTTTTCCCCAAAACACAAAACAAAATACTTTTTGAAAAAAGCAAAAAAAAAACGTCCTTTTCCTTCCTGGTCCGACTGTTGGAGGCGTTGTTTGTCCCACGCAGGACACCATGTGTGGCAGGATGGCTTGCAGTGGTGAGGTGTGGTGACGTCACGGACCAGGAAGTAACTGAACCAAAACAGTGGATGGGCGGGTGAAGCTGAATGCTATGGCACTCAGCGTGTTTATTAATAAACAAAACAAAATAAAGGGACCAAAGGGCACGAGGGCCAAACGAATAAACAGAAACAAGTATATCTTATTTATATAGCAATTATTCTTTATATTCTCCTCGCGCTCTCTCTCCGCTCTCCTGTACTCTCCTCTCTACACTCAACAACCCCGCAGCACGGACAGCTGCAGGTTCTTATACTCTGGCCAAGGGGTTAACTAGCTGTTAATTATCTTATTACCCCTCGGCCACAGTCTGCACGTGTTTGGTAAGGATGCGTGACTGTCAGCTAGTTAAATAATCAGTAGCTGATCAGCGACGCATCCTCACAGGGTTTTAAATATATAAACAATAAGAAATACGCAGCGCTGTTATCCACGCCGCAATCAAATACAGATAATAATAAATAGGGGCGGGACACTCCGCCACAAACACATATAACATTTTCAATAATTAATAAACACATACTTACATACATAAATTAATCAGGTCTATTCAATTGATCTAAACTGTGGCAAATCTAAATACCGAGATCATTCTAATATTGTAAAATGTGCTAAACCTGAACACAGAGACTCACACACACACAAATGCACGCACGCATGCACGCACGCACACACACACACACACACACACACACACACTGCTTTCACAAAGTTCCACCAGTGTTTGGATCAATTGAATCGGCCCCACTGTGACACAAAGTATTCAGCTCAGTCCTTACCTGTCACATGAAGGTAGACTGGGCGACTGCGTTTGCTGTTTGCTGAGTTCACAAGCTTCTCTTTTCCATACACACAGGTGTAGTTTCCTGTATCACTCCTCTTAACTTTTTTAATGGAAAACGTGACACCTGGTACGCCTTTGGGATGGGGTTGTGAATCGACATGGCTGCCATTTTTATATAGATGGAACAAACCCTCTTTTCCTGCTGCTTCTCTGAGTTCAGCTGGTATCATACATTTAAATGATACATCCATTCCTTCCATTGGGTTGTGTTTGTCTAGCTGAAGTGTGAGCTGATATCTTGACTCTGAAAATACAGTTTAACTTGTTAAAAACATTTTTTATTTTTTATTTATTTCTTAGCAGACGCCCTTATCCAGGGCAACTTACAATTGTTACAAGATTATACATTATTTCACTTTATACAGATATCACATTATTTTTACATACAATTACCCATTTATACAGTTGGGTTTTTACTGGAGCAATCTAGGTAAAGTACCTTGCTCAAGGGTACAACAGCAGTGTCCCCCACTGGGGATTGAACCCACAACCCTCCGGTCAGGAGCCCAGAGCCCTAACCACTACTCCACATGCCTTCAGAACGCAGCTAAAATATGAAATAACAAAACAGTAGATTCTTGCAAATCCAAACCCTGTTCACATTGATTGATTGTAATCTGTACCATATTCAAAACACTTTATTTAGTCTTAAGTTTGATATTTTTGTAAGTTACAGTTGATGATAAATCAGTAATAACAATTTGAATAAACCATTCAGAGACAGCTATTTTATACATTCTCACATAATTATAAGATTGAACTTTCTCCAGCCGATATCAGCACGCATTTAATTACCAGAGCATGGTTCAGATTAGTGTAAGTCTAGTGTATAGGAAATTTAGTTTCAAGACTAATTAAAAAAAAAAAAAAATCACCAATTGACTGATGGAGTATTCTGTATGTATATATACTACACATTTGTAAAATAACATTAGCTGAATGATTTAGGATCTAAAAGTAGTATAATTGTTTTTTCTTCAGTATGTCACAGTAATTGGTTTTGGTTTTGTTTGTTTAATAATATAAGACTGCTGTCTCGGGTTCATTGTGAGTGGGCAATATCATTGTTTGGATCTGTACCAGCCTTTGGGATAGATTTAACCTTGCACTACTGGATCTTACTGATCATTGCAGTGTATTTAAAGTTGCACGATTGGATCTTATTGGTTGTAATACATTTAAATTCATATGACTGGACACATGTATTGTGTTCTGAATAAATTCTAATTTGCTTCTAAATTGAGATACGCTATTCAATATGTTTGCCTACTTTATTGTCTTGCGTGATTGCGTGACCATTTAAATCTTAAAACCATTTTGTATCTTTAAGTGTTTTTTATCAATAGTTTTAAAGGCATTAACTTTGTCAACTCAATGTTTTTGTTGTTTAATGAAACTTACTAGAAGCACATTTTGATCTGGTCCTGAGTGCTGGTCCTACATTAACATACTTGTACAAACAAAAATTCCAAACTCTTAGGGCCTCATTTACTAAGCGGCGGTAATTTGGCTAGAATTGCGGGAGGAAAACTGAGATGACTGAGCATGGTATTTCCAAAGTGTCAAGCCCTATTTACTAACTAATTAAAAGCAAAAATACCGGTTGGAAAAATTCTAATTAGCATACAAATTGCAGGTGGCAACAGGTCTGAAGTTGCTCATGATATTTATTCTACTGACAACAGGTGAAGGAGCTTACTTACTGGTGGTGGCAGGGATAAAAATATGAGAGACAGATAAAAGAAAATATAATGAAATAAAATAATATTTTACTATATACGCGTCCTACAACAATGTGAAGCCTACAATCCATCAGCATGGTTTGTTTTTTTATTACATGTAGGATAGATTAAAACAAAGCCTCTTAGGTATTCATTTAATGTTACTACTGTACTGTTTAAGCCTATTGTACATAACTATATTTGTACATACTGTAATGTAATGTGTACGAACAAATTCATTTTATTTTAATATTACCTCATATGTATTAGGCTATTTTTTTTCTTTTTTTTCCTAAAATACATAAATTGATTGAAAATGTACTAATTAATGTTGACATAAATATAGATACAAATATATGAATAACGAGCTAACTAAAATACAGATAAATGCACTTGGTGTTGGCAAACGTAATGTAGAAACAATTAAAAGGCGCTGGTGGTGGGTGGGTGTTTTGGTTCCAGTAAAAGCACTGTATAAATAGATACCAGAATTTGAACTCAATTTAACTGTTTGACACAATGTTACAAGATTTATCAAGATTCATTTTTACAACATAACCTCCCAACTTTGTTAAAGTAATAACCTGCAGAAATATATTGTAAAATGGGCTAAACCTCAACACAATTCACTCTAAAGAGACTGAGACACACAGTGTTCCATGACTCTTTGGATCAATTGAATAGATGCCACTGTTACACAAAGTATTCAGCTCAGTCCTTACCTGTCACATGAAGGTAGACTGGGCGACTGCGTTTGCTGTTTGCTGAGTTCACAAGCTTCTCTTTTCCATACACACAGGTGTAGTTTCCAGTATCACTCCTCTTAACATTTTTAACGGAAAACGTGACACCTGGTATGTCTTTGGGATCGGCTTTTGAATCGACACGGCTGCCATTTTTATATAGATGGAAAAATCCTTCTTTTCCTGTTGCTTCTCTGAGTTCAGCTGGTATCATACATTTAAATGATACATCCATTCCTTCCATTTGGTTTTGTTTGTCTAGCTGAAGTGTGAGCTGATAGCTTAACTCTGAAAATACAGTTTAACTTGTTAAAAATATGCCTTCAGAATGAACCTAAAAAGATGTCATAACAAACAGTTCAGTCTTAATCCAAAGTGTTCAGATTAGTGGTTTAATCATGATCTGCTCCATATTAAAAACACCTAATCTAGTTTTATGTCTGATATTTTTTTTAAGTTATAGTTAATGATAAATCAGAACCATTTGAATAAAATACATTCTCACATAATTATAAGTTTGAAATTTCTCCAGGCGATATCAGCAAGCATTTAATTTTCATAGCATGGTTCGGATTAGTGGGAGTCTAGTGTATGGGAAATTTAGTTTCAAGACTAATTAAAAAAAAAAAAAAAATCACTAATTGACTGAAGGAGTATTCTGTATGTATATATGCTACACATTTGTAAAATAACATTAGCTGAATGATTTAGGATCTAAAAGTAGTATAATTGTTTTTTCTTCAGTATGTCACAGTAGTTGGTTTTGGTTTTGTTTGTTTAATAATATAAGCCTGCTGTCTCAGGTTCATTGTGAGTGGGCAATATCATTGTTTGGATCTGTACCAGCCTTTGGGATAGATTTAACCTTGCACTACTGGATCTTACTGATCATTGCAATGTATTTAAAGTTGCATGATTGGATCTTATTGGTTGTAATACATTTAAATTCATATGACTGGACACATGTATTGTGTTCTGAATAAATTCTAATTTGCTTCTAAATTGAGATACGCTATTCAATATGTTTGCCTACTTTATTGTCTTGCGTGAATGGATACCATTTAAATCTTAAAACCATTTTGTATCTTTAAGTGTTATGTATCAATAGTTTTAAAGGCATTAACTTTGTCAACTCAATGTTTTTGTGCATGGGAAATTTAGTTTAAATATTTTTATATATTTTCAAGACTAATTTAAAAAAAATCACCAATTGACTGAAGGAGTCATATATATATATATATATATATATATATATATATATATATATATATATATATACTATATATATATATATAAATATACTGTATATATATGTTACACATTTGTAAAATAACATTAGATGAATGATTTAGGATCTAAAAGTAGTTGTAACATTTTCAAATGTTTTTTTTTTTATTTTTAATATTAAAATCAGTTAAATGCCTTCACAAAAAGTTACATTCAGGTCTGTACTTACTTGTTTGTAAGTACTTGTTTGTACCTACCTTGTACATTGAGGTTAACTGAAGACCCATGGTTGATGTTTTTCACATCTCCTGGATTCTCTTTTCCATACATGCAGGTATACTTTCCAGCATCATTCTTTCTGATGTCTTGTTTTATAAATGTGACAGCTCCTATTGCTCCGGAATCCGGCAGTGAGCTGATCTTCTCTCTGTTTTTATATAAATGGAACCAATTCATCTCCTTGTTCTCTGGTTGTTCTCCATGCACAGCTATTACACATTTGAATTCAATGGTCTCTCCTTCCACTACAGTCGGTTTGCCAATTTGAATAATTGCTGTACAAAGTGGCTCTGCAATCATTTATTAAAAAATGAAAAAATTACAATTTGTTAAGTAAATAGGAACATATGAAAATGATCTTATTGGAGTATGTGATTAACCACCAATCACAGTTTTAGCATATCAGCTGCATTTATATTAGCTATACTGGAGGTGGAAAATACTGTAATAATACTAATAATATCAAGCAGTAGAAATACAGCTTTGTAAAACATGTATCCTGAGGCATAACATGAAACCACACAGCTTTCCACGAGCAGTATCACTAGAAATGGTAATAAACTATAATGCCTCGATAATAATCATCAACACCTCAATAACATGTTAATACACTGTGCTTGTTCTTTCAGAAATACAGTTGATTAAGGCACTTCAGAGTAAACAGCTTTGTGCATTTCACCCTCAATATTATTAATTTCTAATGTAATCATGCATTAAACCGTTATATCTTATTATGTGAACATGTCAGAGACACACATACCTGTCAAAACCAGCAGCACGTCTCCAAGTGCAAAAACTGAAAAACAAATTAACCATTTTACAAATAAGAAAATGAACAAGTCAAATTTACTGACATAAAAAAGTTATCAAAGAAATAATACTTACATATCATGACTAATTTCACATCCCAAGGCATATTAGAATGCTGTTCACTTAATCTCTGAAACAAACACTGTACAGTTCCTCAACCTCTAGCACAACTAAATGTAACAGTGCACACTGTGAGATTATAATACAGTAATGGAAAATCATGCGCAATAGAAATGTTTGTTTCCGTTATGCATACTCAAACGAATGCCAATGTGGCAACAAAAGATCAAGAGTGATAAACAAATAGTTTGAGCCCTTCACACTCTCTCATTGGAATCATCTAAACACTGCAACTAAAAATATTGTTCCTGTCTTAATAAAAGGCAGTGAAACTATTCCATTGCACACACTGTAAGACCACACATGTGGTAATCAATGTATAACATGTAGGCCTGGAGTTACACAATGTGATGATGATGGCTCTTAACTCAAGGTGCTGTGTGGCAGGAATGATGTTGTAATTTAAATATTTTTATATTTGACTATTTTTATTTCAACATAATTTCTTACAAGGCTGTATCTGGTGGGAGTGAGGGAGTTTTCTTAAATGTATTAACATATGTATGAATGTTTATGTGAATGAATTCATGTTAGTAGTTTAATATTGATGTCATGTTATTTATTGACTCAGCCCAGCCCTAGAAATGAATAGGGATGGAAGTCTGCACCGGGAAGCCTGCGGCCCGGAATGAGTTCCAGGATCACCATAAGGAATGAAGTCAGCAGACCCTGCTGTCTCAGTGCTGAGTACTGTAGCTGTAGCTAGTACACTTTTTCCTCTTGTAACAATGCTAACATTGTGTATATATATATATATTAGTTTTAAAGAATGTTCAAAAACAAACGTATTCATGCTTGCCTGTTGATTTTTTCTTGCTAGATGTGGTTTGAATTGTCATATATTCTGTGGGATAAAAAACAACAAATAAAGCAATGGTCAGCAAAAAGCAATGGTCAGCTTTTTAATAAGTTCAATTAATTTTAATAATTCAGAGTAACATCAATTAGGTCAATTTTGATTATGTAAATAGTAGGGCTGAGCAGATATTTGGAGTCATTCCCTTTAACACATTTTAAATTGAAGAATTGAACAAAACACATTTTCCATCGTCTACCAATCCAAAACATCCAAAACATCTGATTGAACAGTGTGATTGAATATAGAACCAAACATGACTGAAATCACCTATTTTATATGTGATTACTAAAAACTGAATTGAAAACAAAACAAATACACACTTGCCTGTTCTGTTTGGTTGAGTTGGTGATGTCATATATTCTGTGGGAATTTAAGGAACAACATTTAGTAACTTAGATGGCAAGTTTCTCTTTTTTTAACTATTTAGACCAGCACCAACTGTATTACTTAGAATTTAAGATGCACATTATTAAACCAATTCTGTCTTCTCAAAAATGGCCTGCGTCTTAAATTCGAGTATAAGAAGCTGCTCAAGTACACAGACAGGAACTGCCAGAGTAAAGAGAAACAAAAACGTTAGTGCCCAATCTTGAATCATCCATGATATATAGGCAGCCATTTTTCAAAGAAGCGTCATTAGCTTCCTGAGGAATTTGAAGAGAAACTTTTACAATTTCAGCGTTTCATTATTAGGCTCTAACAAAGAGCACCAGCTTGGATGGATCGGAAACACTGATCCAACCCCCATTTTTTTTGACAAGCCAAGCAATACCACATTTCAGAAAACGGGAGAAAAACAGGTGCGAGCAATCAAGACTGGACATGAGAAGCAGTGCATAACTGTAATGATCTGTGTGACAGCAGACTAGAAATGAGAAGCAGCTCATAACTGTAATGCTCTGTGTGACAGCAGACTGGAAATGAGAAGCAGCAAATAACTGTAATGCTTAGTGTGACACTAGACTGGAAATGAGAAGCAGCTCATAACTGTAATGCTCAGTGTGACAGCAGATGGCTGCAAACTGCCTACATACGTAGTTTTCTTATATGTGTAATGAAGGTGTCACAAATGACAAATTTGAATGGGTTCCTGTGTGTTTATATTATATATTTTAAATTGTGTGGAATCTGCTCCTCTTAAACCCCTGCTGTTTTTTTTGCTGTGCTGATTCATGGACAGGGTGCTGTTCTGCCTAGCAACAGGAAGCCCCGCCTGGTTAGTGCCATGGCCAATGGTGCTCCAGGTGGAACTATATAAGGCAGGGAGTTGAGACAGGAAGGAAGAGACGTGGAGGCAGGAAACAGAAGACTGGACAGGGCAACAGGAGTGCGTGCAGGCAGAAGCGCGTAGCCTTGGAGGAATCATCTTGGGAAATCGACAGTTTGCTGGATTATTTTTCTTCTGGCTGGAACGCTGCTGAGGGAACTGGCCAGAGTTTCAAACATTGGATCCAACGGGTTTGGAAAAACTATTTTTTTTTTATTCTTATTTTTTTGTGCGGGACAGTATAGGGCGGAAGGCCGTATTTTGTGGCTGTTACTATATGTGATAACCAACATAGCTACCTTATCTAAAAAAACAAAGGGATTCACATTCATGTTTTTCTTTTGTTACTTTATTGTTGATTTAATTTGGGCACTTTACTTTTTTCTGTTTTATTTTGTTCACTCACTTTTGTTATTGCACTGTTTCTGGAACAAGATACTGGTTATTGGTTGGTGTCCCAGCTTTTGGACACCTGGGCTTTTCTCCCCACAGATCTGGGAGAGGGGTTATATTTTGAATTCTTCCCGCGCTGAAAGAAATAAGAAGAAATGATTACTTGTGTTATTGTTTACACAGACGGACAAATTCCCAGTCTATTTTTTTTTTATTGCAAAGAAAAAAAAGAAACTACTTGCCTACGCCGGTTGGTCCGTACCACCCTTCTGGGTGTATTCGAGGCCTACGGTGTGTTACTTACCTTACCTCCAGGTTTTCCAGTCCAACTTCCAGGTCGGGCGTGGTGGCAGTATACAGAGCCTTAGACGAGGTCCGAGGCGTGTTAGGAACGTGGGAGAGAGGAGAGAAACGTGAAGTGAAAGACTGGCTGAAAGGAAGTGACCAGAGTTTCTGGTTGGAAGTAGTGATTTACTTACCTGTGGTACAGTTCCTGACGGCCCCTTTTTCTTTACCCCGCTTCCTGGTCGCAGGTTCTTCGGGGTGGTGGTCGATCGGCCGGGAGAGGTCCAGCAGAGAGCGGCTGTCCTACCAGCGACGAGGAGTCCGATTACGGACCAAGCGAGTTGGAGGGGGAGACCCCTGGAGCGTGGGATTTACCCCCGGACTATTTCTTTCTGTTTCTTCCCATTTTTGTGTTACGTTCGTGACTGTGATGTTTTATGTGGACCTTGTTTTTATGTTTTTTATTTTTTTCTCGGAGCCAGTGACCGACAAGAGGGGATTGCCTTAGTGTGCTGTGAATTTTTGCTTTTTTTCTGTTCTGTTTTTGGCATTCCCTAGTGTGGTCTTTTTTTGATTTTAATCTAGCGATCTCTTTTTATACCGTGTTTTTAGTACCGTCTAGAACAATAAAATTTGTTTTACCCGATACGGTTTCATTGTGTGTGTGGGAACCTGGGGATCAAAGAACCTGAACAGGAGAGTATAATTATCATTCGGTTACTAAGGTCCTTGCCTTATTAAAAACAAGGTGGTGTAGTTGTCAGCTACATAGGTATTATCGTCAAGGTTATCTCAGGTCACCCCACCCGTGACAGAGGTTGTATCTTTGTAAATGCATCTTTTATTTTTATGTTTTATTTTTTCCTCAAATTGAGGGTGCATCTTAAATGCAAGGCTGTCTTAAATCCTAAGGAATACGGTATTCAGCTTAAGAGCCCGTGTGATTAATTGGTCTTCGCCAGATTTCTGACCAAATTAATTAGTAACTGAACTACGGAGACATACATAAGAAAGTTTACAAATGAGAGGAGGCCATTAAGCCCATCTTGCTCGTTTGGTTGTTAGTAGCTTATTGATCCCAGAATCTCATCAAGCAGCTTCTTGAAGGATCCCAGGGTGTCAGCTTCAACAACATTACTGAGGAGTTGGTTCCAGACCCTCACAATTCTCTGTGTAAAAAAGTGCCTCCTATTTTCTGTTCTGAATGCCCCTTTATCTGTTATGTTCTGAATGCTCTTTATCTGAATGCCCCTTTATACAATAGTTTGTAATTCATGAATCAAACTAGACATTAAATGACATGTTCACATCTATGTATTTATTTTAATACGGAAAGACATACAATAAAACAACAAACATTTGTTTTCACTTGCATCCCCCATAGCAGCTTTAGCGCAGTATTTAATACTGGTCTCTGGGGCAAGATGTTAAACACATTGAAGTAAGTTAATGAGGAACACATGAAATGATTAATAAATACATAAATTACTTTATTGTAAAACAGGCTAAATCTGAACACAACTATACTATAAAGAGACTCACACACACACTGTTTTCACAAAGTTCCACCACTGTTTGGATCAATAAAATATACCACGATTTGGCACAAAGTATTCAGCTCAGTACTTACCTGTCACATGAAGGTAGACTGGGTGACTGCATTTGCTGTTTGCTGAGTTCACAAGCTTCTCTTTTCCATACACACAGGTGTAGTTTCCAGTGTCACTCCTCAAAACCTTTTTAATGGAAAACTGGACACATGGAAAGCCTTTGGGATCGTGTTGTGAATCGACAAGGCTTCCATTTTTATATAGATGTTAAAAATCCTCTTTTCCTGCTGTATCTCTAAATTCAGCTGGCATCATACATTTAAATGATACGTCCATTCCTTCCATTGCACTCTGCTTGTCTAGCTGAAGTGTGAGCTTATCTAAAAATATGCAATAACAAACAGTAGAGTTTTACTAATCCAAACTATTTTCAGATGAGTTTGATCATAATCTGCACCATATTAAAAAACACATTATGTAGTCCTATGTTTACACATGCAAATGTTGGCAATTAAAGTAACCAAAGATCAAGAGCAATGCACAAATAAGAACATAAGAACATAAGAAAGTTTACAGACGAGAGGAGGCCATTCAGCACATCTTGCTTGTTTGGTTGTTAGTAGTTATTGATCCCAGAATCTCATCAAGCAGCTTCTTGAAGGATCCCAGGGTGTCAGCTTCAACAACATTACTGGGGAGTTGGTTCCAGACCCTCACAATTCTCTGTGTAAAAAAGTGCCTCATATTTTCTGTTCTGAATGCCCCTTTATCTAATCTCCATTTGTGACCCCTGGTCCTTGGTTCTTTTTTCAGGTCGAAAAAGTCCCCCGGGTCGACATTGTCAATACCTTTTAGGATTTCGGATGTTTGAATCAGATCGCCGCGTAGTCTTCTTTGTTCAAGACTGAATAGATTCAATTCTTTTAGCCTGTCTGCATACGACATGCCTTTTAAACCCGGGATAATTCTGGTTGCTCTTCTTTGCACTCTTTCTAGAGCAGCAATATCCTGAGGTCTTACTAATGCATTGTAAAGTTTTAACATTACTTCCCTTGATTTAAATTCAACACTTCTCACAATATATCCGAGCATCTTGTTGGCCTTTCTCATAGCTTCCCTTCTTCAATTTCAGTATCTCCCATATGATGTTTATAATGCACATTTTTATGCCTGCGTGCAGTACTTTACACTTTTCTCTATTAAATGTCATTTGCCATGTGACTGCCCAGTTCTGAATGCTGTCTAGGTCATTTTGAATGACCTTTGCTGCTGCAACAGTGTTTGCCACTCCTCCTATCTTTAGGATTTATAATGACCTGATATGAGTCTTGTTAGAAGACTCATGAGTCAATCAAACTGCAAAGGATCTTAACCTGAGAGACTCTGCCTCTGCACTTTTTCACATTTGACTTTCTGCTCCCACACGGTTCCTGTTGAGTTTATGCCATCTTTTTCATATACTCTTTCCATCAACCTAACAGTATATTGTTATGGCTATTGTTGGCCAGACCAGCACACCCTGTTTAGATTTTCATAAACAATTCTCATTGAGCATCAGAGAATTTCTGCTTCCTCATTCTTCTCGATGGCTGTGTAGTGCCCATTTTTAGTGAAAGCAGTTTGAAGCTGGTGTGTTTGAGTAGCCTTATTTACTGATGCAAGCACAATTACTCAACATGTTGTCACTGGAACAACATTTATTCACAGGTGTTGTGGTAGGACTGAAGCACGTGTAAATAATATGTGTTTGTATTTAATAGTAGACATTTTATACAATGTATTACAGATTATACACAATTAACAAATATAACACTGCTTTATCAATCTTATCTCCCTTTTATCGTTTTTCTTTTCTTTCTTTTTTACTTTTTATCTGGGAAATCCCCCACCCATACACCTCTTCCCCACTGCAGGCCACACACACCATAAACAGACTAATCACAGTGATGTGTGCTAGACCAGAGCTCTAACAGAGATGCACTAACCCTGCCAATGTGCAATGCCACATGGGCACCAGGATATGCACACTATATATATATATATATATATGTACAGAATTGTGTCAGAAAGGGTTTAGGGTTAGCGTTGGGGTTAGGAGATTAGGGTTGGGTTAGGTTTACAATTAGGGTGAGGGTTAGGGTTAGAAATAGGGTTAGGGTTAGGGTTATACCGTGCAAAAAGATTTTTGGTAGTGTGACAGGGCAGAGGCCCTGCACACTGGGATCATGCCTGTTTTGTGACTGCTTTGCACAGCCACAATATAATTGTTTAATTGCTTAATTGTTTTATTCAGCCACGATCAGAATCCCCTAATTAGCAGGTGGGGATATAAGTAGGACTGAAATGTTTGGTTTCTGTCTGCATTAAGGCTATGGCCTGAAGGAAGCCTGGGTGGTCAGACCTGTAAGTGACAAAACAACCCCCGGTTTGTCACAGTAGATTGTAACTATGCATAATAACATTGTAATTATTGTAATTATGTGTAAGTACACATGTATATACTAAGTAACTACAATGTCAATATAGAGTAAATCAGTGACATTTAATGTAAAGTGTTACCAAGATTTGACATGGTGTTGGATCCTTTTTGTAATTCCTATACTGTAGAACTGTAATGGACTTCCATAACATCATTATGCTCTATAGCGAGGTGGCCAACCCTGGTCCTGGAGAGCTGCAGGGTCTTCTGGTTTTCGTTCTACCTGAGTTTTCAATTACTTAACTGAACCAAATATTTTCTTAATTGGTCAACACTAACATTTCTTCAAGGTCTTTATCCATTGATGGTTTAAAGATATCCAGAAAGCTTGCAGGATTGTGGCTCCCCTGAACCAGGGCAGCAGTGTGGAGTAGTGGTTAGGGCTCTGGACTCTTGACCGTAGGGTCGTAGGTTCAATCCCAGGTGGGGGACACTGCTGCTGTACCCTTGAGCAAGGTACTTTACCGAGATTGCTCCAGTAAAAACCCAGCTGTATAAATAGGTATTTGTATGTAAAAATAATAATGTAATTGTATGTAAAAGTAATGTGATTTCTTGTAACAATTGTAAGCCGCCCTGGATAAGGGCGTCTGCTAAGAAATAAATCATAATAATGACCACCCCTGCCGTACAGTGTGAGCACAAAATGATTGAGTTCACAGAACAAATGTAAAGGGTGCTTCAGTTTGTACACAGAATACTGGAGGACACTTCAGTGGTTGAATGTTCCTTGCTGTTAAATAATATATTTCAAAGTGGCTAATAGATTGGGTCAAGGCGTGCTGGGGCCTGTGTCTAGAAGAGCAAAGTGTTTGAGTGAGATGGTCACCAGTGTTAGGTTTCTCAGAACAATAGAATACACAGTGGTTTATGGGCGGAAGTGCTGACTCATGCAGTCTACAACAGTACAGGTTCTTGGCTATTACAGAGACATAAATTAAACCAACTGCACTGTACTGGATAGAGGGATTAGAATGTTGGTTTACAGTAAGTATCGACTTTGATTAACTGGAGAAGGACTTTAAGAAACCATGGAGAATATTCAACTGATCGGAAGAGCAGTGGATTTAAATACCAGCACTTTCAAAAAATGAATAAAGAGCAACAGTGCATGTTAGTGTTGTTAGTTCTTATTATGTGTGTAAAAATATTTAAATGAGTAAGATTCATATTTTTAATGATTTAAATGGTGGTGGCATTTATATCCACAGCTGATTAAAATTCCAAATTAGCTGCACGCCAAGATCCTTTTCTTTGATGAGAACAAGATGTGATGTAGCCATGAAAACAGGATAGAGACTTTTCATACAAATATAGAACTATGTAATAAATGAACAGTCAGCATGCAGGCTGAGCTCCAGCACTAACACTGTGTAATAAATGAACAGTCAGCATGCAGGCTGAGCTCCAGCACTAACACTGTGTAATAAATGAACAGTCAGCATGCAGGCTGAGCTCCAGCACTAACACTGTGTAATAAATGAACAGTCAGCATGCAGGCTGAGCTCCAGCACTAACACTGTGTAATAAATGAACAGTCAGCATGCAGGCTGAGCTCCAGCACTAACACTGTGTAATAAATCAACAGTCAGCATGCAGGCTGAGCTCCAGCACTAACACTATGGCAGCCAGTCAACAGTTATTTATGAGCTTGAGGGTAAAATGTGATTCCTCCCCAAACTTAATTCAAAGTAAAGAAATTGCATAACAGGAGTGAAAGAGTAAACCGTGGATATTCACCTTCACTTATTATAAATCATTGAAGCAAAAGCTTTGAAAACTACAAGAAATGCGTGTGTTATGTTTTATGTTAATAACAATAATAATAATAATAATAATAATAATAATAATAATAATAATAATAATAATAATAATAATAATAATTGCTATTGCGTGCTGGTAGGACCAGCACGATACTTGTGTGTTTGTTCGGACTCACCATGTTTGTTTGTCTCTTTGGCCACTGTTTGTTTAGTGTTAGTCTGTTTTGTTTGTCTGTTTATTTTGGTCTCAAGTGCCTTGTGCTGTTTTTGTTTAAACCTTTTATTTTTACAATTAAACTAACTGAGCGCCGCCGCGTCTCAGTTTCACCTGCCAGTACTGTGTCTGTGTGTGTTCCTTTCTGGCCTGACATCACCCCTACAGCCAGCCTGTTTACAAGGACTTATAACCATTAGCATTTAATACAGTTTCACAATTTACAAATCAATCCTAATCCTCTGATTTTTGCTGTGCTACAATGACCTCCAGTATATAGTTTGTGAAGCAGTGTGTAAAGGGCAGCTGGAAAGCTTGAGATAACATAGCAGACATAACAACAGGGGAGTCCATGCTATGCGTGCAGCTAAGCCTATTGCATGGAAACCCATCAGAACATGGGGGGCTGGGACTCTTCAAGCGCATGAGCCAGTGCTGCTCATAGCCTGGCTGTGCGAGACGTGTACAGAGTTCATTTTAGCAAGCTTAGAAGGAGCTTAAAACACTGCTTCAGGAAACCACAGGATTTAAAATAGAAATCTTAAGAGGCCATCAACACACAACATGTCGTTTGGTGGTTACAGTGTGCCCTGATGAGGATTAGCGAATATGTAATGTGTGTGAGATAATAGACCCAACACTGTTATTTATTTGCAGTTTGGTAACTTTATTGGTTGTGTTTTTTGTTTCTATCAAATGAGGAAAAAAAGTGCCTTTTTGCTTATTGTCCCTGATTAATTTTGCAGCACTTCATTATTTTTTTTATTGGTGGACTTGTGTGATAGACGCTTCCTGCACCTAGAAATAACTTAGCATCCCATCATGGAAGCTAAATAGAACTCTCAAATTCCAAAGAACAGATTGTCGAGCACAGCATGTATTAAAAACAAAGAATCGAGCAGCAGTTTGAACACCTGGATCTGAGAGCAGGTGATCAGAAACTGAGTACTTTTTAAATTTTTGTACATAGTCATTTTGACTTCACGTCAGTACAAAATAACTGTGAAATCAAAAAGTAGATTGCATCAACAGTAAAATCATAGGTCATTTTAAATGTAAAAATCTGTAATATGGAACAGAAAAAAAAAAAAAAACATTAGTAACTGTGGCAGAATGTGCCGTGTGGTGTGTGACAAGACCAGGAAGCAGTGCACAGAACTCTGAAGTGAGGGGCTGAACGCTGCCACAGCAGTATGGTTATTAAATACAAACACAAGACTTTTCAAACTAAATAAAACACTCTTAAAAACACAAAACAAAAGGGTCACAAAACCAAATACAAAAAGTCTAATCAAATGAGTACCTTTGTAACAACTTCACAAAAACTAGTAGCAATCATCTGTTTGGCACTCTGTCACTGTGAGTCTCTCTCCTTCTCCAACCACCCTCTTAGAACCCAGAGTGGGTCCTTATATACTGTGGCTGGAGCCTTAACTACCCATCAGTTCAAGCAATTACCTCATTAAGGCTCCAGCTACATTCTTCTCGAGGTTTTTATGGATGGAGAATTCACCCTATCCTTGCCACAATACACAATTCAAAATAATAATGTACCCTGTCACAGTAACAGACACATTGAATAGACAATATTTATTAAAAAAAGTGTTTTTATGAATGAAAAACAAACAGTATTGGGCAATACACAGATAAATGTGTCATTACAGTACATTGGTTATGAATTGTCTTTTTAACATTACCTGTTTTAAGAGTTTGCAATCATCACTCTAATTCTGAGCGGTTTTGAGTTCTATTGCTCCAGCTGCTTGATGAGATTCTGGGATCAATAAGCTACTAACAACCAAACGAGCAAGATGGGCTGAATGGCCTCATCTCATTTGTAAACTTTCTTATGTATGTTCTTATGTTCTTATGAACTAGAACATTTATAATGATATTGAAACATGAACACTTAACTACACTTCAGAATCAGAATCATTCAGTCACACATTCCTTTCAATGTCTTTACTTATTTACTTCTGTTATGAAGGGAACAAATACAAATGTATGTCTCATGGCTACAATACAATTTTACATTTTTTTGTCTATAACAATCCTTTGTCACTAAGTTTAGCTGCGGGACAATGACCTTCAGGACTTAGTGACAGTTTGATGAACAGGCGAATAACATGAGCAAACATAACAACAGTTAGGTACATGATGTGAATGTAGCTCAGCATATAGCAATGAAACCAGTCGCTGAGTTCAGCACCCCTGACTCTGAAAGCACAAAGCAGGTAATGTGTGGCTCAGGTGAAATTGAAATGACTCATATGAAGTTATAAACATAAATTAATTATTTTTAGACACTAGACAGAAAAATGAGAAAGCCAATGCTACTCACAGCCTCATTGTGCAAGGCATATGCAGTGTTTAATTTTAGCATGTGTAGCGCTGTGACAAGAATGACAGAGAACCTCGCTTAAGCAAACCACAGTATTTAAAACAGAAATGATAAAAGGCCATCAATACAAAACATGTCCGGTGGTGGTGGCCCTGATGAAAAAAAAACAGTGAGTTGAGATCATAGATAACAGACAACACAACCACATAAATGCATATTGTACACTTTATAACAATGAAGTTAAATACATACAGAGTCATGATGAATTGGCTGTAGCTCAGAGATGTGGCTGATTCAACAGACCCACATGAGCACTAATCATGGACTGCCTGTGTACATTAGGTAAGGTAACTTAGCACTGCTGCTAACTGGGGTCTGTGTAACCCGCTGCTGGTTATTCAAATACATCTGATTGTTTTACAGTATGAACAGGAAACACATGAAAAGCAGTAAATTACTGACTTTCATTCATAACACAACAGATTAGGTTCTCAAAGCTTTTATCAAGTTCTTTTGAAAGGAAGGAATAAAATTATTCGGAACAACTTACAAGCTGGGCATTCAGTCCTGGGCCTCTCTCGAGCACACTGGCAGTTGTACAGAATTGCTTGATAATGAATGCTTATAGTGGATAAGGTTGAGCCCACCAAACTTCACATACATTTTCTAACCTGACACACACTGAATATAAAATGACAGAGCAGGAATGATTCAAGATCTTCTTTCAACAGTTTTAAAAGGTTAATAATAGTTGCACTTTAATTTTGCAGTTTCCAGTTCTTTTCCGATTCCTATGCAATGAATTAACGTCAGATTACCATTGCTATGTGTTTTACTATACTGAACTTTACTGTTTGGTTTACCACTGTGAGTAGTAATAGTACTATAGCTTATGTCAAAAGTCTGATTTATGATCCTTTTGACCTTTTTTTGACCTGATGTGTGTGAAAATATGAATATATAATGAGGGGGCGTGTATTTATGAATTTATGAATATATAATGAGGGGGCGTGGATTTTATATAGGAGCGGTGGGGTATATATATATATATATATTTCACAAGTGCTTATAAACATTCTATATTTATAAATGTAAAAGAGTTTGAAATAAAATAATTACTGTTGGTAGGATTCGAACCCACGCAGACAATTGAGTCAAATGGATCTTAAGTCCATCGCCTTAACCACTCGGCCACAGCAGTTTTTCTTAAAACTTTAATAAATAAAAAATAAGTATTAAGCTTACCGGGGTTTCAGAGAATCAAGGTGGTATGGTGTTTGAGCAAAAGGTTGAACAGATCGAGACTATGAGGGGTTTTTGTTTTTTGTTTTTTAAACAGGGGCAAGTCTGGGCATGTTTTCAGACCTCATAAAAGGAGAACAATATTTGTGCATTTTTATTAGAGTGTTACACAAGAAGTCTCAAACCGTTGTTAGTTCCTACTCTGAGAAAGTGGATCTTGAGGATCGGCTAATGTCTGAACTTATAAAAGCCTTTAAAAAAATGTGCATTAGCCCTTCCTCAGAGGCTAAAGAAACCACGGACTGCAAAAAAAGGTTCAAGAGAGAGTCCAAGCAAGGGGCCTTCAAGCATCCGTCCCAAGGATCCTCTGTGTACTGTACAAACTCCTCTGTGGACTGAGCTGAAAACAGACATCAATGAGAGAGAGGGGCGGAAGTTTTAGGGTAACTAAGGGCGGCGCCTCATGGACCACACATTCATGGATCTCTGATAGGTCGTCTCAAAGGATCCCCCGTGGAGCCAGAGGCGTCATCACACTTCATAGGCCGACACCTAAACTTTGGGAGCATACTAAAGGGGGACCCCCACATACCCTTTTGACTGAAGGAGTCTGCCGCCATGTCTTCTGCAAACTTTAGATACTTCTCTGAAAATGCCATTCTTGAACATAGCGATCTTGAGATGGATTGGACCACTGAAGAAATGACCCAGCTTATAAAGACTTTGAAAATGTCCCCCTTCTCAACCCTGCAGAGTCTGATGACGTCGACGGCTCTTTAGGCATCTCTTTTGAAAAAGTATTAAAGATCTCTAGGGGTCTCCTGGCTTCTCTATTGGAAGTGATCATTGACCGTGATATGGTGAAAAATTGCCGCGGTTGCGAAATTGATCACCCGAGCCAGACATAGAGACATAGTTGCCTTTATGAAGCGGACCAAAATTATTTTGATCAACATTTTGAAGAAATACTAGAAAAAATACACATCCCGTGGCTGAAGCTTCTGGTTGCTAAAGCTCTAGCTTGTTTCAATTTCCATCCATCTTTGACAAAACTTCAGAAACTGGTGGAAGATATTTTAACAGAGCTAAGACCAGAACACAGCATTAGACGTAAACTGAGCCATCTACAAGAAAACCTGGATGACAAGACCCGAGACATTGTTAACAAAATAACCAAAGCTTTTTACCATCGCAGTTTTACTAACCCCCAAGCTCCTTTAGCTTATTACGGAGCCTGTGACTTTGAAAATGGGGAACGTCCAGACTCCAGCAAAACTGAGGAAAACCATGGAGGGGCTGCTGTTTGAGTTAATAGCTGAGAAAGTGGCTTGCAAGAGACTCTTTCAAAACCTGGTCCCCGTAAATGTAAAAATGTTCAACAATTTAAAAAGTGTAACTGATTAAATCCTTAAAGATGTTGATGCTCAAGAATGGTTAGAATTGGTAGATACGCCTGTGAAACACTGTAACCCCTTAAATGCATTTTTAATGAATATATTACCTAAATGTTTGATGAAATAGAAGACTGCAAATGTACACATATCATTGTTTTGTATGCTTATGTGACTGGTGTCTGTTTTAATAACCTGGCAAGGTTTTTAAGAGATGAAGATATATCAAAAGTTGTGCATAATGTCGTGGATTACTTAGTGACTAGTCATGAATGTTTGTGTAAAAACTTTATATGTCTTCTAAAATGTCCTAATCTTCTTGATAAACTGTGAATAAAACTTTTGAACTTTACACATGTCTCAGAGGTGCTATGATAAACTTTGAATAAAAACTTTTTGAACTACATATTTGTTATTTTGGTTAAAGATGGCACATCAGTGTCTGAAAAAAATATACTACGATCCTTCAAATCCTGGAGGTTTAAGGGGTTTACAGACTCTTCAAAGGGCTCTGGGGTCTGAGGGGCCTAAAGTCTCTGAGAGGGTCTTAACTGACTTTTTATCAGAGCAAGACTCATATACGTTGCATAAGCCCTCTAAAATAAACTTTAAAAGAAACACCGTATTTGTATCTAATATCGACACACAGTGGCAAACTGATTTAGTGGATATGTCTAGCTTGTCAAAAGAAAATGGAGGTTACAAGTACATGCTAACATGTATAGATATCTTATCCAAATATGCATGGGTAATACCATTGAAAAATAAGTCATCTAAGACGGTGACAGAGGCTTTCAAGAGGATCCTCAGCACGGGCAGGAAACCTAAAAAACTACAAACTGATAAAGGGACAGAATTTCTAAACAAAGCATTTCAGCACATGCTAAAAAAAACATAATATTCTACACTTTACTACGGGGAATGAACTAAAAGCCTCTATTATTGAGAGATACAACAGGACTCTGAAAACAAAAATGTGGAAATATTTCACCGCTTTTAACACTCACAGGTATATGGATAAACTACAAGAAATGGTACAGGCTTATAACAACTCCTTTCACCGTAGTATTCAAATGAAACCTTCAGAAGTTAATGAAGACAATTCATTTAAAGTGTTTAAAACTTTATACTCCAAGAAGAAAAGCCCTAAACATATAAAGTTTAAGTTTGCGGTCGGTGACAACGTAAGAATTTCAAAGTTAAGGGCTCCCTTTATAAAAGGCTATGAACAGACGTTTACGGCAGAGATTTTTACTATAACAGAATGTATACCAAGATTTCCACCGGTGTATAAACTATGTGATTATGATGGAGAGTCTATAATGGGCACCTTTTATGAACCAGAATTGCAGAAAATAAATGTAAAGACTGATAGGTTGTTTAGGATAGAGAAGATAGTTGCTGAGAAAAAGGAAAATGTTAAAAAGTCTTATCTCATAAAATGGGCCGGTTGGCCTGAAAAATTTAACAGTTGGGTTGCAGGGCATAAGGTGGTGGATCTAAAGTGTTAATAAGTCAGGTGTGTATTTAATTACACTTAAAACGTTATTCAAGATGTCTCAAGACTCTTTTTATGTGACTCTACCTAGTAATGCTTCACAGGATGTTTTCCCTAAAAATGCTTTTTCCAGTTTTACAACCAAACTGGTTAAAACAATGAATCTACCGGGAAAATGGAAAGTTTGCTGAGCAGAGATTCAATATCCCCATACATGGGATAATATAAACCTTAATGACAGCACTTTTATTACTTATGATATAGAAAAGGCGATAAAAAGTGATTATACTATACCAAAAGGATATTATGAGACCCTTCAGGATGTAATAACGACCATGAACGATGTCCTGCTTGGAAAATGACTAGATCAGAAAGGTGACAAGGCACCCGATGAACAACATAAAAATGATTTGAAATTAGTCTATAAACTTATAGAAAGACAAATTTATATAAAAAGTACTACTCCATTTGTGATTTTTGCCAAAGAACAACTCGGACAAATGTTGGGATTTCGTGAGACTATAAAGGGTGAAACTATTAGACTATTGGGCCCTATTGAGGCTAAACTGTATAGTGCTCATTTGAGAACCATCTACCCCACCGATATCCGAGCTGGTTTTTATACCATGTATGTCTATAAAGATCACATTACACATCAAGCTGTTGGAGATAGTTACGTGCCTCTTCTAAGGTGTGTCCCTATTAAAGGCAAAAACAATGATATAATCACGGTAACTTACGACAGACCTCATTATGTACCACTCAGCAAGACCAACTTCGATACGATAACTATACAAATTAAGACGGATCAAAACAAGTTAGTGCCATTCCGTTTTGGGAAGGTTGCAGTGAAGTTACATTTCCGACCTGTAAAGCCTCTTTTTTACACCTAATTAAAAAAGAAAAATGAGACCTCATGGATATGTCAATGCTTATATTAATTATTACAAAAATCAAGCTGGTAATGGATTGCCTGGATTTTCTGGAACTCCAGTAATGTACGGAGCGGGTATAGGGGGTATTTTTCGAAGTCTTTTCAGAAAAGCTTTACCGTTACTTAGAAGGGGTTTTGAAATAGTTAAACCTCATTTTAAATCAGACGCTAAAAATATTGTTAGTGACGTAGTGTCAAAAGTCCTAACAAGTCATAACCCTTCTAGCCACAACAAGAGCCAGTCAGGGGAGGGATTGATGGTGATGTCCAGAGGCTACAAGAGAAAACGTAGCAAACCCCCCGGGATCTCGCTATCATCATCACAAAAAGGCCAAACCCTCTACATTCACGTCATTTAGTAGCGGTAAACGGAGAAGGAACAAGAAACCAAAGACTCACAGAACAAAGAAAAACAGAAACATCTTTTAAATCATGACTCTGGTACATCATATGTCTCAAGAATGTGTGAAATCAGAATTGGATCTGTTTACAATCCCTATACCCAAACAAGTATCGAAAAAAACCTTTAAGTGGAAATTCCCCCCCGTCTGCCTTGTCTGACACGGCTCCGCTCGAATTTTACATAGCGGGAAATGGGGAAGATTATCTTGATTTGAATAATACTCTTTTAAGACTTTCATGCAAAATTACTAGGGCTGATGGCACCGATTTAATTGGGGCCAGTATAGCTGGTATTATCAATTACCCTGTAGCTACCATGTTTTCACAAGTGGATGTAACTTTAGGAAACCGTCTAATTAGTCAAAGCATTATAGCGTAGCATTATAGAAGCAATGCTAAACTTTAGGAAGGACACCCTAGAATCTCAATTCACAGCCGGCTTGTTTTACAAAGATACCCCAGGACACATGGATGAGACTGATCCTGCAGGGGCTAATGAAGGTCTAGTTAAATGGCATACTTTTACCAGAATGAGCCATACCGTCGAACTTTTAGGACCACTGCATGCGGATATATTTTTTCAAGAGAAACTCATGCTAAATGGTATTGACCTGAAAATTAAAATGGTGAAGGCCAGTGACACTTTTTGTTTAATGTCTGATGCCGCAGAAGCATTCAAACTTAAAATTTTAGAAGCTTCTCTCTATATTGAAAAAGTAAAAGTAGCCCCGGAGGTTAGAATTGCTCACGCTCAGGCATTGATGACCTCTAATGCCAAATATCCTATTGATAGAGTGGCTAGGAAAGTTTTTAGTGTTCCTTGAGGGAGTAGGGTATGTAATCAGGAGAATTTGTTTCTGGGACAGTTACCAAAGTTTGTGGTTATTGGTTTAACAGATAATGATGCTTTTAGTGGTTCCTACGCTAAAAACCCTTTTAACTTTAAACACTTTGCCGGGAACTTTATAGCTATGTACGTCGATGGTGAACAAGTCCCCTCAAAACCTTTACAACCCGACTATACAGCAAGACACAACCCCGTCCGTGAATATTACAGTCTAATACAAGCCACGTGTAGACATCTCAAAGACAAACCGTTGATAATTGATCGGTCAGACTTTATTAGAGGCTATGCACTCTATGCCTTTGATTTGACCCCTGACCAAGAATGTGGAGATCATTTTTCCTTAGTAAAAAATGGTAATATGCATCTTGAAATGCGTTTTGCCCATGCTCTGCCAGAGACTGTGAATATGATTGTTTATGCTGTTTTTGAAGACGTGATTGAGGTTTCCCACCAAAGAGCTGTTCTCTTTGATTACTGAAAAGTTTGATGCAACTTTGATCCTTTTTAAAAATGAATACCACCCAGCTTACAGCGCTGCTATCCAGCAACCCTTTGACTGCAAAATATTTTTTTGGGGTCTTAGCTAGTGATCAACTACCCAAAGGAAAAATAAAAAACCTTCTGGCGATACTCATTGTCAACACAGACCCCCAAAATTATCCTGGAGAACACTGGCTGGGGATTTATCTAAAAGAAGAGGGTCAGGGAGAGTTTTTTGATTCTTACGGTAACCCTCCAGATTTTATTTATTTTCCTAAGACCATCTCAAACTTTTTAGACAACAACGCTAAACAAACAGTGTACAATAATCAACCTCTACAAGGTCTTATGACCACGACCTGCGGCCATCACTGTGTTTTCTTCTTACATCATCGAGCCAAAGGACTTACTTACCCTGAGGTTATGGCTCTCTACAGTTCTGATTTAAACAAAAATGATCTGATGGTGGCCCAATTTATACATTGTATGTCTAACCCTAAAAAACAGAACTGTATAAATATATTTTCATGCGTGCAGTGTGTCAAGACTCACCAGGATTTTAAAAAATGTTATGAATGTTAGTCTTCAAAAAAACTTGTATATCTTGAATAAATATTTTTATTGTTGTAAAGACTCATACAGACATATATATCAGACATTGTTTATACACCATATGCATGAATACACAACAAATGTATCAGACACAACTGTGTCTGTTTACACAACAGTTGCATGAATGTACAACAAAATGTAAAGATATGTATGAAACTCAATAAAAACAGTAACATTTTAATAAGTTTCCCATAACTGTTGTCTTTTTTCTGCTTCTTATTCATAGGGGTCTCTAAGGGTCGTTTTTATAGGCTTCTATGAGTTGTCGTGTTTGAGAATTAGGTACTGTAGAATAGGGGACATTTATCACAGCCAAACCTTTGATGAATTCAACCCATCCTACAGGTAGCCTATGTTCAGGGATATGGGTATGCCCTGTTGCAGCCCTGATTAAATCAACCTTATGCGACCCTCTAATGTTCTTGCCCCTAAGAATGAATTCCCCTTGATCATTCCATGAGGTAACCAAAGCATTCTGAGACATTGCATTTAAAATAAAATTAGCATTTTTCTTAGATCTGGAGGGGACGCTACTCATAACATCAGTCACTACCTTAGATTCAGATTCTGCAGCAGGTTGAGCCATTTCCTCAGAGGGGGGTGTAATCAAAGTCAGGGTATTAAGCTCTTTTTCACTCTGTTTAATCAAGGCTAGATATCTCTGTAAGGAGCTTGTGTATAGCTTAACTTTCTCATGGTCACTGATGTCAGTTCTAAGTAGAATGCTTTTCATTTCAGAGTCAACTCTGTTTTCAACTGCTTTTTTAATAGGTTCGGGGTGCTGTGGCTCAGGCTGTCGAAGTCTATCGAGTTGATGTTGGGGTATCAGAAACATTAACTTTGAGGCACTAAGAGTCCTGATAAAAAGGCAATGCAATCCTTATTAAAGCGCTTATAAAACCACCACTCTGATTCACAGTATTTTTCTTCTTTTTAATTGAATGGTTCTTATTACATAGGCTCTTTATAACACGCCACTTCTTTCTGAGAGTGTTTAACTGACTCGAAGTTAAGGGGATGTGACCCTTTAAGGCGTTTAAGGCAATTTCCACAATAGATTTGATAAAATCGTCTGAAGCGTCTCGTAAAACTGCTCTTCTCTGATGAGCAGAGCTACGAACTATGCTCTTTAAGAGATGGAGGTTACGTTTTATTCTAGCCAACATGATGCGTTGTTGATGAGCCTAGATAAATAAAAGTTTTAGCGCTATAACATACCGATTATAAGTGTTTTGTCTTGGTATTTCTCATGTTATAAGCAACTGGCCAATCAGGAGTAAATAAACCAGTTCTTAGACGGTATGCTTCGGGGGTTTGGGCTTTTAAGTCTATTAAAAGATAACCATAGGGTTTTTTTGTTGCATCTTCAAACGTTTCTAAGAAAAACTTGGAGTTCCCGGGGTACATCTGTCGGGCTAGCGTGTTGATTTGAAGTTTATCTCTAGGGTTTTTAAACAGAATAATGTAATTGGCATTCAAGTTTATGGTACGGCTCATTTTTCCTTGAAAAAACAAATTTTGAACCAAATACAGCACGCATGAATTCCTATGATGAACGTATTTTGTAAAAGCTTTCTGTATTTCATCATTTTCACTAGCCGCCTCCATCAAGTCATCTATAATGATTAAATTGATTGTTAGGAGGCATTAAATTATCATCGGTTAATGAAGCCGGTATGCCTTCAATAAATTTTACATTTTTAAGTTTAAGTGCCAATTCGTTGTATAATGGCTGCCAACAGCTATAGCACCATATGATATTCTCAGGGGTTTGGGAAAAGATCTGTTGAGAGTTTTCTAAAAGCTGCTTCACAAAATAACTTTTGCCTGAATTGGAGGGCCCCGATATTATAGCTGCAAAAGGTACCGTTAGTCTAATATCAAAACCATCTTCAGTAGCCATAAGGAAGAGATGTATAATCCGACAGCAAGACTCGCTTATTGTAGACTATTTGAAATGTTTTCTGGAGTGGTTTGTTTTCCAATTGAATTTTTTTTTTATTACAGTGAATCTGGGAGCCTCGAATCATGATATGATCAGCGGTGTTTCTATCATGATTCACAAAGTTTAGAACAAGGTCTTTTAATTAAGCGAGGTTAATTAATTTGGAATTCTCATAGTTTAGGGTAATACCCTTTACTTTGAGACATGTTTTCCGCTGTTTGTGATGTATCCATACGTTTTAGGGCCCCCTGACACAAACTCTGTAATGTATTCCCCCAGCTTCAACTCGCTAGTTAAATCACCAAGATAATCGCCTAGTTCTGGACGCCAAGCCTAGTGCCTACTGACAAAGATCACAGAGTCCGTATCATGATACAGACATCGATCCTGCAGACGATCCATGATGTTATAGAGCTCTAGCCGTGCGTAAGCGGTTGCAAACGCCGCTATGAATACGTTTACATTACCTGGGGGAGTATAGGTATCAGAAGCATAACGCCACTGAACCTGTGCCACCGTATCACTTACAAAACAAAAATGCGAAATCTGATATCTTTTTGAAAAGAGAAAATGGAAAAAACTGGTCAGGATCTTTAACCAAGCTTGTAGAGAGTTGGTTAGTTCTTTGGGCTAGCTTCCCCCAAAGTGAGTTTAAACATAATTTGGAGATTGTCTTTTAGCAGGGTTGACATGAATGTTTTGAGGAGCTAATTGAACCCCCTCTTTCTGAAAATATTCAGCAATATAACGCTCTACGCACATCGTCTGTACAATGAGCAGGGTAACCTGAACTTTCCTGTTTCCCCTTGAGATGACTATTAATGTAACCTGTAAAGAGGGTGTCAGATTTCTGAGGAAAATGCCAAACTTCGTGTATTTTAGACACTTTGTAACCTTTCTCAAGAGCTTTGACTACCTCAACACTGCACCATGTTCCTGTCAAGGCTCATTCTCCAGAGGTATGGTTACATACCACGGTCTGGTTTAGTGTTTCTGCGCATGAACGGCAGAGGGTAAACATTAATTTACCACAGATTTGGGCAGGCAGTACGGGGAAAAAAAGATCCCTAGGGGCAGTACTGTTACTTTGAACAATCCAAAGTACTACCTCAAGTCTTGAAAATTATGGTAAATTATGGTAGGATGGTCTACAGGATACACTTTTGTTTTGTTGACAAAGGGGTACAAGCTAGTGAAATCAAAGTATTCCATCCTTTCATTTTCTTGGGCCACATAATGTAATGTAATGGCATTTGTATGACCCCCAAACAGCGCCTAACGAGGATTGATACGTTCTGGAAAATCAGAGCGAACCAGAAAATCGTGAACTTTAGGCTGTTTTTTCAGGGCGTTCCATTCATGCTCCCAAATAACTCTGACTTCCAACCCGTAAACCTTTTGCAATGTTTCAATCTTTTCATCAAAGTGATGATACATTGTACCGCAGGATACTTTGCTTAAGGGGTTTACATCGGCTGAATCATAGCATTGGGGACAACCATGAAAAAAGCACCCAGCAAATTCAAAAGCTGTACGCTTACCATTAATCACAGCATACCCGTCCAAGAAAAAGGGTCCTATTTTAAGCTCTCCATAGTTTAAAGCATGTTGAATGAAAACATTTTCAGTTTCAGATACATACATTAACCATTGTATCGAGGCATTTGAAAAGCTTTTTTGCTGGTCACTGTAATTGTCGGGAGGAATGATAGCTATTGTGTCTTTAGGCATGAATTTACTTCTATACATAGCCATGCACAGTGAAGCAATGGTAGTACATTGGAAGGGGTCTATCTGCCCTATAGCATAATCCTCTGTACAGAATTTGATACAGGCCTCTTTCAAAATTTCAACATAATTTTTGCAGTAGAATGCCATTTCTTCTCTGAAATTAAAAACACCATTCTTAATCGACTCATACCATTTGTAAAAGTCATCACGTTCTTCAGACATCATTTGCTGAACACCATAGTAACGTGGTTCAGGATAGGACCCTACATAATTCTGGTTTTCAACAGTATTAAAAAAATGAGGAAAATATCCTTTTCTGGCTTCAAATCCCATAGCTGCAGGCAGTGCACTTAACTTCATGGGCATAAAG
The DNA here is from genome assembly GCF_902713425.1 of Acipenser ruthenus. Taxonomy (NCBI): domain Eukaryota; kingdom Metazoa; phylum Chordata; class Actinopteri; order Acipenseriformes; family Acipenseridae; genus Acipenser; species Acipenser ruthenus. Next base: position 5,114,596 of record NC_081241.1, on the reverse strand, counting down.
TTAAAGGAATCAATGTAACACATCTTAAAAGCTTCGTCTGTAAAACACATTAACTTGCTACCTGAGCAATGATATGAGGGTTAACACTGCTGGTTACTAAATAATTCATCAGTAAATAGCTGTCATACGACTTTGCGTTGTGCGCTAAGAAAGTATAGCCTGCATAACAGGGTCTGCGATACCTTTCAAAAAACCTTTTCACACAATCCTCACCCTCCCAAAACCATGATTCACCACCCATGTGGATGCAGTACAAATAATTTGGAATGTGCACGCCATCTTCCTGCCGACATTCAAAATCATAAAACACATATTTATCTGTGGGCTCACAAGGTTTAGGCACTTGAATGAAGCATTTGTGCTCAGTGTGAGGTAACAACACAGTCTTACATATCTTGCAGTAGGGACTAACACATTTATGAGTCTGAGATTTATCAGGATTGCATTTATAGAGAGAATAGCATCTTGTACAAAGTTTTAAAATGTCACACATAGAAACCTGTTTTTCACTGTTGGCTTTATCTCAGAGAATCTTATGTTCATCATAACAGAGCTGTGATCGACAATAACGATTGCAACCGTTACATTACAGAGGCATCGCTGTTACAGGCTGGTGAAAAAAAACATTACAGTGTCCCTCACAACGATGTCCAGATCGGTTACTGTAGGACGTGTAACAGTAATTACACAGATAGGCTACACCCAGAAAACCTTTCAAGTTAACAATAACATAGAAATGATTCTCATGAAGAAACAGAAATACAGTTTTGCTTGTTGGTCATGTATCTGTTTGGTGTTTCAGGAACACGTCCTTTTGAGGACATCTGTACCACACCACAATTTTAACATCTAGGGTCTGTTCAAATTTATCTATGTCTGCAAACGATACCATCTGATGTTCACTTAACCCCACACACTGTTGAAGTTTTAAAGCCTCAGCCATACACGTATCATAGGCACCCCTGAATTCTGGAAATAACAAGCTCAGAACGCTGTAAGCAAAACATAATTGATTGTCTCTGTTGTAACATATAATCAGATGTTTGGCTTTTTTCTAATAAGCTCACTTTTCATTAAGGCCTGCAAACCTCTCCTTAGACCCCCTCCTTCAGGACACCTTATAACCTGGACAATCAACATCAAAGAGTCATCAGCCAAAATTTCACTATGACTTTGAAGGTTAGCTTCAATCTGACTGAGAAAATTGTCTAGACTTAAATTGTCTCCAGTCATTTTTACATACACTGGTATATCTAAGGATCCTGCTCGTAATTCAAGTTGCACAATGTCTGCGGGTCTTAACGTTCTAGAAACCTCACTCAGCATATTCTCTAACGTTTCATGCAGCACAGTAAAAACTTCAGCGTAGGAATCCAGATTATACAGATGTGTAAAGTTAAGAGGTTGCTTCAATTCGAAATTGTTAAACATAGGTCTATGTCTAAGATGTACACCTTCCCCACCAATTCTACCACCATCGCTAACCCTATGGGGGTCCTGTAAACCAGAAGGACCTGCCACTTGATCATCATGTAATACACCACCCCCCGGGACTTTTATGCTAAAAGAGTCATCCTGACAACCCCCCCTGTTTAAGCCTTTCCCTATTTGGCTTTCCATATCATCTACACTCTCTGTAGTAACATGATTTTCTCTAGACATTTCTTGCAAAAGCTTAACCAGAGTCAAAATTGATCTGAGTCAATTTAGCATCATTAATACCCCCTGGGTACTGGGAGTTATCGTTGTTTATATTTGGGATTATGTCATTTATAGGGGGACTATCTGTAGAAATTTCATCAATCAGAGCCCTGATTGAAGTTAAATTACACGAGTTATAATTTAAATAGTTTAATAGTTTGTCTAGATAGTCAAAATTCTCAAAAACTCCTAAATTTTAGGGGTGAACAGTGCTTGGTCTTACATTTAGGGTTGGAGACTTACTATGTGTAGGGGAGCTTGTTGAGGGATTTGTATTTGAGGTACTTTGGGGGATGATTACAGAATTACCCACAGAATTTGACACAGTTTGACTCGGATCAATTGAAACCTTTTTATTTTTTTGAACACCAATCATAGCATCATCATTGTTAGAATCATTATCAACATTAATTTCAACATGTTTCCTCTTACAAGTATTTTTCCAAAAGGGTGCCATTATTGCTCTACAATTACAAAGTTACTGTTTTAAAAAACCTATAGTTTTCAACAGGGTTATTAAGGTTTGAATATTCTGAAACACCTCAGGGTCTGACACTAGAGCCCTTATAGCAGGGTGTCTGTAAATGATCTGATCTATAGTCAATTCTACATGTTTCAAGAGCTCTACGCTGTGATACCTAGTATTCGAAGATGAGGCAGGCGTTGGTTTTAGCCTTTGAGGTACTTCTGAGACTGTGGGGGTGACTCTTGATTGCAGCGAAGTGTGTAACTGTGGCAATGTGCCCCGCCCCTGTGTGCAATTGTGTGTTATGTGTTGTATGTTGCGTGCGTGTGTTAATGTTGGTGTATAGATTGGTACACGGGATATAAACGGGTCTGTGTTTCACGTGTGATTTAATAAGTGTAGATTTGTATTTAGGCACGAGGAGGGCACAAATCAATTCACGTGCTGGTTAAATGTAATATGTGAGCACGGGGTTGCACAGAATTAATTCACGTGCTGGGATTCAAGTGAATAATTAATTAGTAATTGAATCCCAGCACAACAGTATATATAGACACATTTTCTTTCACTCGTGGTTGGGTGTTCGGTGAGTGGAGAACGGGAGAGAGAGAAGGAGAAAATAAAACAAAGTAAGAACGTAAATTAGAAGTGTTTTCACTCACCGTGTTTGTTCGTCTGTCTGTTTAAGTGTAGTACGTTTTGTTTGTCTTTTTGTTTTGGCTCGAGTGCCGTGTCCCGTGTTTTTCTGTTTAAAACCTTTTATTTTCTGTTCTGTCTGTTTATTCATTAAATGCTGAGCGCGATCACGCGCTCAGCTTAACCAAAACTCCAAGTCTCTGTGTGTTACTTCCTGGCTCTGGTCTGACACCACCCACTCCGGCCGTCTTTGTGACAGCGCCTCCAGGACTCAGGCCAGAGCAGGAACCGCATTTTTGGATTTAAAAAAAAAAAAAAAAAAAAAAAAAAAAATGTCAGAAGACGCCATCAAAGTGCGGGACTGGATGCTGGAAAATGCTGGGCTGGAGGCCCAGTCTATACCAGTAGTCGTCCGGTTCCTGCGGTTTATGGATAGGGAACGATGGGAGGCTTACGAGAGGGAACAGACCGTAAGCACCTGGGAGGAAGGTGTGGGGTTGGTCCTCAGCTACCTGGAGGCAATTATAAGTGGAACAGCAGCCCAGGTAGCAGGTCCACCAGCAGAGGAAGAATGCCTGCTGTCCCCGTCTAAACCAGCAGAGGAAGAATGCCTGCTGGTTTTGCGTCCACAGCCCGAGCGGGAGGAGCCAGAGCGTCCACAGCCCGAGCGGGAGGAGCCAGAGCGTCCACAGCCCGAGCGGGAGGAGCCAGAGCGTCCACAGCCCGAGCGGGAGGAGCCTGAGCGTCCACAGCCCGAGCGGGAGGAGCCTGAGCGTCCACAGCCCGAGCGGGAGGAGCCTGAGCGTCCACAGCCCAAGCGGGAGGAGCCTGAGCGTCCACAGCCCAAGCTGGAGGAGCCCGAACGTCCTACGCCTGAGTGGGAGGAGCCCGAACGTCCTACGCCTGAGTGGGGGGAGCCCGAACGTCCACAGCCCAAGAGGGGGGAGTCGGTGCGTCCACAGCCCAAAAGGGAGGAGTCGGTGCATCCACAGCCCAAAAGGGAGGAGTCGGTGCGTCCACAGCCCAAAAGGGAGGAGTCGGTGCGTCCACAGCCCGAAGAGAGGGAAGTCGGGGCTTCCACAGCCCTAGGACCCAAGCTGCCAGCAGAGGGAGAATGCCTGCTGGTTCCACCTCCACCAGCAGAGGGAGAATGCCTGCTGGTTTCCCCGTCAAAGGCGGAGCCGCACCAGTTCCCTGCAAGAGAGGCAGAGCAGCACTAGTCCCCTGGAAAAGGGGGAGACTACACGCTGCTCCCACCTCCATCGGCAGGAGACTACACGCTGCTCCCACCTTCACCGGCAGGAGCAGAGCAGCCGGAGCTGCCTCTGCCTCCGCCACCTACACCGGCAGGAGCAGAGCAGCCGGAGCTGCCTCTGCCTCCGCCACCTCCACCGGCAGGAGCAGAGCAGCCGGAGCTGCCTCTGCCTCCGCCACCTCCACCGGCAGGAACAGAGCAGCAGGAGCTGCCTCTGCCTCCGCCACCTCCACCGGAAGGAGCAAAGCAGCAGGAGCTGCCTCTGCCTTCACCACCACCACCGCCAGGAGCAGAGGAGCAGGAGCTGCCTCTGCCACTTCCAGGAGCAGAGGAGCAGGAGCTGCCTCTGCCTCCGCCACTGCCAGAAGCAGAACAGCAGGAGCTGTCTCTGCTTTCCGTACCTCCACCACAGGGAGTACGGTGGCCGGAGCCCCAGAAAGGGGAGCTGTCGGCCACGAAGAAGGGGGAGACCACCAACCCCAGCAGCAGTTTCGCTGCCGGAGATCGTGGGGGAGGTCCGGAGACCTGCTCCCACTGCAGCAGTTTCGCTGCCGGAGATCGTGGGGGAGGTCCGGAGACCTGCTCCCACTGCAGCAGTTTTGCTGCCAGCAGTACTGTGGTCGGAGGCCCACCAAGGGGAGCTACCGGCTACGAAGGAAGGGGGAGAGGTCAGGAGACCAGCATCCCCCGCAGCAAGTTCGCTGCAAGCGTGGACTAGCAGGCTGTCAGCCGTGCCACTACCGGCAGGGGTGCTGACAGCATGGCCAGCCAGGGGCCCACTGAAGCCTCCCTTCCCAGCCCGAGACTTTGTCCTGGACTACTGGATTTTTAAGGGGGGAGGTGGCCGTTGAGGCCATGTGTGCTGCGCACAAGGGGGGGTATATGTGACAATGTGCCCCGCCCCTGTGTGCAATTGTGTGTTATGTGTTGTATGTTGCGTGCGTGTGTTAATGTTGGTGTATAGATTGGTACACGGGATATAAACGGGTCTGTGTTTCACGTGTGATTTAATAAGTGTAGATTTGTATTTAGGCACGAGGAGGGCACAAATCAATTCACGTGCTGGTTAAATGTAATATGTGAGCACGGGGTTGCACAGAATTAATTCACGTGCTGGGATTCAAGTGAATAATTAATTAGTAATTGAATCCCAGCACAACAGTATATATAGACACATTTTCTTTCACTCGTGGTTGGGTGTTCGGTGAGTGGAGAACGGGAGAGAGAGAAGGAGAAAATAAAACAAAGTAAGAACGTAAATTAGAAGTGTTTTCACTCACCGTGTTTGTTCGTCTGTCTGTTTAAGTGTAGTACGTTTTGTTTGTCTTTTTGTTTTGGCTCGAGTGCCGTGTCCCGTGTTTTTGTGTTTAAAACCTTTTATTTTCTGTTCTGTTTATTAAATGCTGAGCGAAAGCATTCGCTCAGCTTCACCAAACCACACATCTCTGTCTGTTTATTTCCTGCATCTGGTCTGACGCCACCCACTCCGGCCGTCTTTGTGACAGTAACCTTCTGGAAATTTTACAGGGCCTTTTAGACTTTGGATCCCTGATGACTGATGTTTTGTCCTCTGAAGAATCGCTGTCCACAATAAGAGTAGGTCTAGTGGGCCGTTCTAAATGAAAATATACCAAAATATACCATCAGACCAAAATACATTAACAGATGTTTAATGAAATATTTAACATACTTTTTTTAAAAAATGCTTCATTTTTAAATAGTTACTTACTTTTGAGAGGTCTTTTTTTCAGATTTTGGTTGTTTATTGTGGGGGTCTAAGGGGGTCCTCGCCTGTACATCTATGCCCTCTGATGTACTGGCCTCGTCTTTCCTTTGGGTTTTTTCAGGGTTTTCTAAAAATAATAATAATATAAATGGTTGAATATGATTGTTTTATTAACCTAAAATAATTAATATTACTTATAAATGATCAAACATATTTTATTAATCTATAAAACAATACTGTTCATACTTTTAGACACTTCTGAGTCTGACGGTAGGTCACTGAAAGATGTAATGAAGTATTCTTCCAGTTGCGAGGAATCTTCAACGTAGTCAGATTCTAAAACTGAATGAAACAGATATGTTTTTAAAAATGAAATAATAATAAAATAAAAATATATAATAAAAATAATAACTTTAAATAATGTCTATAAACTGTAATAATTATACATAACTTAATATCAATATATATATATATATATATATATATATATATATATAATAATTACATTTCTGTATTTGCTATTAATAAACAGACATAAATATAGTTAGTAATAGTACACACTTTAAAACACAAAATTTACTCACTTTTAGGCGTTTCGGCAGTCACTGAGAGATTATTTAAAAAGTCCTCAGGGACAACCAGGGCTGTCGGTAGCTCCTGGTGTATGTACTCTCCGGGACCCTGTTCTGTAATTTAAAGTAGGTATGAATACTTAGAGAAAGAAAGATCACAATATTTTGGTTTAGCAACAGTAAAAAAAAAAAAAAAAGTTTGATACTCACCATTGTAACCCGGCGTCTCGAGGAGCCATGTGGGGGAAAGAGGAATAATAGTAGTAGTCTGATCATTGTATTGATCAAGCACTACCTCTTCATGTGAAATTAAATGTTCTTCTATAAGCTCCTCGATATCTATAAAATATGAAAAATATATAATTTTAAATAAATAATAATAATAATAATAATAATAATAATAATAATAATAATAATAATAATAATAATAATAATAATAACATAAAATAAAATAATAATACATAACTAAAATTCCCAATGCTAAAGTATGTATTTATAATCGAATTTATATCTCTGAGTTATAGACCCGTCACAGACAAAACCGCTAGGGTCTTCATTCACAAGCTAAAAACACCGTTTTCCATAGGCTTAACGACATAAATTCCAATTAAAATTTTGTTTTGATTCAGTTATATTCAATTCAATAAGCTTTATTGGCATGACAAGTATAAAAACATAGTTAAATGGCGGCTTAGTTATATCTATTTTCTTTACTCTGTATTACATGCAAAAAATATTCTCACTCGTTTTGTGAACGTTTTATGCAATCTGTTTATAACTTATTTCATTTAAAGGTTTTATTAGTTTTTTTACCCCCATATCTACATCTTCTGTTTTATTTAATGTACACACAGCTATTATATATATATATATATATATATATATATATATATATATATATATATATATATATATATATATATATATATATATATATATATACACAGACGTGCTCAAATTTGTTGGTACCCTTACAGCTCATTGAAATAATGCTTCATTCCTCCTGAAAAGTGATGAAATTAAAAGCTATTTTATCATGTATACTTGCATGCCTTTGGTATGTCATAGAATAAAGCAAAGAAGCTGTGAAAAGAGATGAATTATTGCTTATTCTACAAAGATATTCTAAAATGGCCTGGACACATTTGTTGGTACCCCTTAGAAAAGATAATAAATAAATGGATTATAGTGATATTTCAAACTAATTAGTTTCTTTAATTAGTATCACACATGTCTCCAATCTTGTAATCAGTCATTCAGCCTATTTAAATGGAGAAAAGTAGTCACTGTGCTGTTTGGTATCATTGTGTGCACCACACTGAACATGGACCAGAGAAAGCAAAGGAGAGAGTTGTCTGAGGAGATCAGAAAGAAAATAATAGACAAGCATGGTAAAGGTAAAGGCTACAAGACCATCTCCAAGCAGCTTGATGTTCCTGTGACAACAGTTGCAAATATTATTAAGAAGTTTAAGGTCCATGGAACTGTAGCCAACCTCCCTGGGCACGGCCGCAAGAGGAAAATCGACCCCAGATTGAACAGAAGGATAGTGCGAATGGTAGAAAAAGAACCAAGGATAACTGCCAAAGAGATACAAGCTGAACTCCAAGGTGAAGGTACGTCAGTTTCTGATCGCACCATCCGTCGCTTTTTGAGCGAAAGTGGGCTCCATGGAAGAAGACCCAGGAGGACTCCACTTTTGACAGAAAAACATAAAAAAGCCAGACTGGAATTTGCTAAAATGCATATTGACAAGCCACAATCCTTCTGGGAGAATGTCATTTGGACAGATGAGTCAAAACTGGAGCTTTTTGGCAAGTCACATCAGCTCTATGTTCACAGATGAAAAAATGAAGCTTTCAAAGAAAAGAACACCATACCTACAGTGAAACATGGAGGTGGCTCGGTTATGTTTTGGTGCTGCTTTGCTGCGCCTGGCACAGGGTGCCTTGAATCTGTGCAGGGCACAATGAAATCTCAAGACTATCAAGGCATTCTGGAGCAAAACGTACTGCCCAGTGTCAGAAAGCTCTGTCTCAGTCGCAGGTCATGGGTCCTCCAACAGGATAATGACCCAAAACACACAGCTAAAAGCACCCAAGAATGGATAAGAACAAAACATTGGAAAGAGCTGAAACTTGCAGTCTGAAGGCACCCATCAAACCTGAGACAGCTGGAGCAGTTTGCTCAGGAAGAGTGGGCCAAACTACCTGTTAACAGGTGCAGAAGTCTCATTGAGAGCTACAGAAAACGTTTGATTGCAGTGATTGCCTCTAAAGGTTGTGCAACAAAATGTTAGGTTAGCGGTCCCATCATTTTTGTCCATGCCATTTTCATTTGTTTTATTATTTACAATATTATGTTGAATAAAAAATCAAAAGCAAAGTCTGATTTCTATTAAATATGGAATAAACAATGGTGGATGCCAATTACTTTTGTCAGTTTCAAGTTATTTCAGAGAAAATTGTGCATTCTTCGTTTTTTGGGGAGGGGTACCAACAAATTTGAGCATGTCTATATATATATATATATATATATATATATAATTTTCCAGTCCCGTCCCCAGACAAGACGCCTACTAAAGTGTTAGATCATAAAGTTGCTAGCCAAAAGGTTTTACACCTAGCAAATGATTTTCGGGGCTAACTTCCTCTGACTAAGGCTATCTGTGCGTCAACACCTTAAGGGCTCCATATTGTTCATAGCGTGTAAAATCGAATATATATATATATATATATATATATATATATATATATATAGTGAAATAACAGACACAATTTGGATAATATAACTTATAAAGGATCATTACAACAGGATGGTGAAAACATAACGCTACACTATTGCTCATATAGTTTAAAAATCTAAACAGTAAAACGTATTAATGATCTGCAAAATCATCAGAATAGTTTGATTGTGTTTGAGAACTATTCAAAGCTACTGGGGTTTAGCCTGATCGGAGGCGGTGATAAAACACAATATTTTTCTCTTTTATTTTTATTTGCAATACAACACATATTCCAATTTTATATATCTTTTAAAAACATTTATTTTGTAATCTTTTTGATTGAAACTATATTCAGTTTGAAATAGCACTAGGCTTGCCGATCCTGCTGAGACCCGACATGCTGGCCCCAAATTCTGATATGTTAAAGCATTCTCCGCTGGGGTTTCTGTGTATGTGGCTGTGTCTCTTTGTCTGTGCACATGTGGTCGCGCGTGTTAGTGTATCTATAGGTATTAGTGCGCATGTTCTGGGCCAAAGGACCGCCCACTATTCAAGTCACAGAACGAGTTTTGAAGTCATTCCTCTGCTGAAGTTTGAAGGGAGAAGATGTCTGAGAGAGAGAGAATTCAGGCAGGGTTTATGCATTTTGTCCAGGGAGTTTTTTTTTTTTTTTTTTTGAAGACGGTAAGAGAGAGCTTTTTTCAGAACTTATACTCTGGTAGATTTTGTTTTGTTTTTGTTTTATTAATATTTAATATCCATTTTATTTTGTTTTGGCGATACACTTTTAAAACGACTAACGCGCAAGTTGTACTGTGATTTATGTATATAATAAATTGTTTTCTGCATTTTTCTATTGCTTTTGTGATACGCTGTTTTAAACTTTCTCCTGTTTCAACTATTGGTTTCTGTATGTGAAAATATCTTTTGCTTTTAACGTTGCCTGGTAAAAATATATATACACCAAACCTCAAACCTTTGAACAACCTCAAGCGTCTTATTAAACAATGATTTTTGTAAACATGGACAATTGCATTAAGTGTACATGCATATATATATATATATATATATATATATATATATATATATTGTAATAGAATCGCACTCACCACGGTTTGTTGCCCCTTTAAAAAACACTGACCCAACACACAGAAATTGATTTTTGAAGCGTGGTTGCGCTATTTTTAATGAAACACAAAAACAAAAATAAACAAAACAAACACCTAGCTCTCTTTGAGCACTAACTAAAACAAAACAGGAACCTAAATTAAACAGGACAGCTAAGCTGTTTACCTGTACAAAAACAAACAAAACAACACACACAAAACAACAAAAAGGCCTCACTCTACCTTTTTCATTTTTCAATTTACAGCTGTACCCACACCAGCACAGTCGGGCCTCTGCCCTCTTCAGCAGCCGCCCAGAGCAGACTGACTGCTCTCTTTTTAAACCCTGCACCTGGCTCCAATTTCCAATAGTAGCCAGGTGCAGGTAATAATTAATAATAAAACAATTAACAAAAACAATTAAACAAAACAATTAACAAGACAAATGTGCATTCCGCACATGTTTTTTCTGCAGAGAGGTTTTAACCCCCTCCCTGCCATCTCACACATCCCCCCCCATGTCTTTTCAAGACACCGGCCATACAACGGCCACCTCCCTCCACCCTTAAAAGACCACCCACCCTCAAGTCCCCAAATGTCAATTTTCGCCCTCTTCCACGGGCGGGCTTGAGGGTGGGTTGGTCCCTCCGGCATTTCCAGGGAGGGACCCAGGACCGGCGAGGAGGGACCCAGACGGCTTGTCCAGGGCGACCATAGCGCGGACCGGTGACCGGGAGCCAGGACTGACAGGCAGAGGCGTGCGCCTGTGGACCTGCGCAGCAACCTCTGGAATTCCAGGTGAACCGCAGCACGATGCAAGGGGAGCGGAGCAATCAGCAGGGGGAACGCTAGTGACCTCTGCCCCTTGCGTAGCGACGTCTGCCTCTTGCGCAGCGACGTCTGGGGTTCCAGGGGGAGTGGAGTAAGGGACCAGGCAAGCGACTGTGCCTGGCAGTGCTGCGACCTGGGAGCAAGGTCCAGCGCAGGGAGGTCTGGGCATTCCGGCCAGATGTCCACGATGACGGGACTGGGGACCTCCCTCGGCAACGCCGGACTCCCTTGCATGGATGATGGTTCTGGAAGAGGCGACTCCTCCTCTCTGGGCTCTGGTAAGAGCAGCTCCACCCCCTCTGGCTCTCGGGACGGTAGCTCCACCCCCTCTGGCTCTCGGGACGGCAGCTCCACCCCCTCTGGCTCTCGGGACGGCAGCTCCACCCCCTCTGGCTCTCGGGACGGCAGCTCCACCCCCTCTGGCTCTCGGGATGGCAGCTCCACCCCCTCTGGCTCTCGGGACGGCAGCTCCCACCTTTGTAATAGCAGCTCCAGTTCGGTTGGCTCCCGCTCTGGTATTATCAACGGGGCCAACCCCAGCTCCTGTCTCTGCCTCTCCATCTTCCTTGTCTGCTCCTCCTGAGCAGCGGTGTTCTTATTAATCCTCTCAATCAAATCTTTAAAATCCATTTTTGGGTCTCCAGGGGCGCCCACACTTGCTGCCACCATATGTGAAAGAATCGCACCTCTCACGTTCGTTGCCCCTTTAAAAAACACTGACCCAACACACAGAAATGGATTTTTGAAGCGCGGTTGCGCTATTTTTAATGAAACACAAAAACAAAAATAAACAAAACAGACACCTAGCTCTCTTTGAGCACTAACTAAAACAAAACAGGAACCTAAATTAAACAGGACAGCTAAGCTGTTTACCTGTACAAAAACAAACAAAACAACACACACAAAACAACAAAAAGGCCTCACTCTACCTTTTTCACTTTTCAATTTACAGCTGTACCCACACCAGCACAGTCGGGCCTCTGCCCTCTTCAGCAGCCGCCCAGAGCAGACTGACTGCTCTCTTTTTAAACCCTGCACCTGGCTCCAATTTCCAATAGTAGCCAGGTGCAGGTAATAATTAATAATAAAACAATTAACAAAAACAATTAAACAATTAAACAAAACAATTAACAAGACAAATGTGCATTCCGCACATGTTTTTTCTGCAGAGAGGTTTTAACCCCCTCCCTGCCATCTCACAATATATATATATATATATATATATATATATATATATATATATATATATATACACCATAAGCATATATGTCTGTGACACCTTTTTAAATGACAAAACACTCCAAGTTTTACTGTGATTACTGTGTGTAATGTTTAAATGCTTTTAAATGGCAAATAAGGTGTTTTCTTTTTTTTTTGCTTTTTGCTTTTAATACCCTCTTTTAAACTTTCTCCTTTTTCATTAAGTGTCTTATGTAAAAAATACTAAGACTTTAACGTTGTCTGCACCAAGCATAAGTTACCATAAGCATTTATAAAACTAGGGTACCCACTATCCCCTGATTACATAAATAACATATTAAACACTGATTTTTGTACATATCTTATAAAAGACGTGCAATAGTTTATAGGCATATATATGCCTATATTCAATAAGCATATCTGTCTTGTAACAACCATAAAATCCATGCCCCCTCATTATATATTCATAAATTCATAAATCCACACCCCCTCATTATATATTCATATTTTCACACACATCAGGTCAAAAAAAGGTCAAAAGGATCATAAATCAGACTTTTGACATAAGCTATAGTAAGATTACTACTACTGTGTATTGTCGTAAATGTTTTACTCCAGTTTCACTGTTGGGACTATTCTAAATTAACCCAATTCAGTCTGGAAAAAAAGTGAAAAGAATTGAACTCAATTCATTTTACTGAACTAGTTTTGCTTTAAAAATAGTAAACATATTACGACCTTTTACATATGGTTTATTTCCATATTAACCCAATTTTAGACCCTTTTGCATTCACACCTGTGGCAATGTGCTCTGCCCCTGTGTGCATTTCTGTGTTGTATGTTGCGTGTGGTGTGTTAATGTTGGTGTATAGATATGGATGCACAAGATATAAATGGGTGTGTGCAGCACAAGTTATTTAAAATGTATAGTTGTATTTAAGCACTAGGATTGCACATCACTTCACGTGCATTTTAAAGTATTTAATATGTGAGCATGAGGTTGCACATAATTCATTCACGTGCTGGGATTCAAGTGAATAAGTAATTAGTAATGGAATCCCGGCACAACAGTATATATAGATGCACGTTTTACTCACTCGGGGTTGTGTGTTCGGTGAGTGGAGAACGAGTGTGGAGAAGGAGAAAATAAAAAGTAAAACTAAGGAAAAAGTAAATATAAGTTTGCTTGTACTCACCGTGTTTGTTCGTCCCTGTTTGTTAGTGTTAGTCCGTTTTGTTTGTCTATTTATTTTGGCCTCAAGTGCCGTGTCCTGTGTTCTTTTTAAAACCTTTTTATTTGTTTATTAAACACTGAGCGCTGCCGCGACTCAGTTTCATTTCTCACCACTGTCTCTGTGTATTCCTTTCTGGTCTGACGTCTTTCACAAAGCTACCCTGTCACAACACCACACCTCAATCCAAGCTAAATCAGTTCACTGAGAATTCAGAAGTGACTTTGTCTTTAAACAAATGATAATCTAGCTCTCTTTGTCATTTAGAGTACCGGTAAGTAGGGCTGGCATGAGGCAGGTTGTTCAGTAATGGATCCTCGAAGCCAGGTAGGATTTACAGAGAAATGATTAGAATTTAATATTGGAGCAACAGAACCCAGAACCACCCAGAATGATTGACCATAAGAAATGCATTGTGTGTTAGCTTTGATTAAGAAATGCATTGTGTGTTAGCTTTGATTAAGAACTGCATTGCGTGTTTGTTTTGATTAATAAATGCATTGTGTGTTAGCTTTGATTAAGAAATGTATTGTGTGTTAGCTTTGATTAAGAATCCCACACTCCTACAGGGAAACACACAGTATGCTACTAGCTATTTGAACACTAGAACCCGTGCAGAAGGTTTCATAGAAATGTTTGCCTCCCAGCACTGATGGAATTGCTATCAATGTGTCTTCCATTGTTTGACACATTCCACCACAGTCTCCTAGATTATTTATATCTCCAATGGTTTGTCATTTCTGGGACAAGAACTAAAGTGCCTCCCTCTGACCGGACTCTGTATGATCGTTCTGGTAGGAATGAAAGCAGAGAGTACGTAGATAAAAGGGAAAGATAATTTTAATGCATTGACTATTCAGGTATTTTTCAAAACAACAATAATTTTCACCAGTGGTTTTCAGTATGTGGAAGTTTTAACTGCTGCATATGTTACAGTATCTTCATCAGGTGCAGAGCTGGGTTTCTTCTTGGTGACACGGGCAGTGTTTATTTCTGAGTAGGTGAATGTGTCGTCCTGTTGCTTTGAAGGCTGCTTAGGCTTACACTGCAATAAATTATCAGATTGGAGAGAGATCAGGATGGCTAAACGGTACTAAACAAAATGTCCAAACAAAGAGATACAACCTAATAAAAGAAAAGGGCTTTTTATTCATCTGTAAATATATACCCGTAGCTGCACAATATCTTCCTGTTATACCCTATTCACAATACTTAAAACAACACCTAAACAATGTGTAATGTGTTGAAACCATGTCATTATCATTCATTTTGTTCACAGTCGTGTTTTCAGCATGTGATTATCATGCATTATTTCAGTTGTGTGAATGAGGCATTAGACACTCTCAACGTTCCTCTACTCCATACCTGCTGTAAGGTTCCAACACAATTCATACACTCCTCAACTAAGAGTTTTCACCTACAGCCTATTTACAGGGGAAATGTAGCCATTAGTCAATGGAACCCAAAGATGTCAAAATACCCTTTACTGGAGCAAATTCAAATCGCTCAACTCATTACATAAGGTCTAAATGAACTTTACAAAACAGTAATAATAACAGTACCTGGATTATTATCAGAGATTCTGTATATCCAATGTTTTATGTGTGTTTTTATAACTTTGCATGATCTTATAAACCTATATTGTTCACACAGCGATGGTAAATACTGAAATAACATGTATCAGTCAGACCGGCTGGCAGAATTTAGTGGTCAAGTTTCACGTGTCTCCAGCAGTATATTTTGCTTGATTAAAATGATAAATAATTGAACTGTATCCATTTAAATAAGAAAGAACCTGGATATGTACAAGGAAATTGTTTGAGAGACATGTAACATATAGGACTTACCACCGTGGTGTATACAGGTTCAATCTGGACAGTAGGGTCTGGAATGGCATTGTATCAAATAGATTAGTTTCCTACTTTGAATGGGATGTAAACAGCTAATGACACACTATGCATCAGAAACATTAAGATATATTTTTGCACCAAAGGCTGAACAATGGAACACTGCAGTAAACACTCACCCAAGAATCATGCTTTTAATACAGAATTCAACATGATTGAGGGTCACAATAAATTGACATGTGAAGAAGTTCCCATCATTTAAACATACTTCATTGGTATCCATTGTGGTGGAGAATGCTGTACTGTCACACGGCTGGCTGAGTGGTGACGTCAGATCCAGGAAATGAATACACACAGGACAGATGAGGTGAAATGATGAAAGCGCTGTTGCACGGTTTATTAAAAATAAAAGGTTTAAACAAACAGAAGACAGGACACGGCACTTGCGCCAAAATAAATAGACAAACAAAACGGACTAACATTAACAAACGGTGGACGGACAGACACACAAACACGGTGAGTAAATAAACATTTACTTTTTCCTTAGTTTTACTTTCTCCTTCTCCACACCCGTTCTCCACTCACCGAACACACAACCCCGAGTGAGTGAAACGTGCACCTATAAATACTGTTGTGCTGGGATTCAATTACTAATTAATTATTCACTATTAATTATTCATTATTTAATTAATCCCAGCACGTGAATTAATTATGTGTAACCTTGTGCTCACATATTATATACTTTAAATGCACGTGAAGTGATGTGCCATCCTCGTGCCTAAATACAAATCTGCATTTTAAATCACACGTGAAACACAGACCCATTTATATCCTGTGTACCAATGCCTATACACCAACATTAACACAGCACACGCAACATACAACACAGAAATGCACACAGGGGCGGAGCACATTGCCACATGTACCCTACCTCGTTTGGATTGCAGACACTTCAGCACTCCTCCTATCAGCAGTAACAGCAGCACAAGGACCCCACATCCTACCCCTGCACCCAGGTACAGAACTGGAACAGATCCTGGGGGGATCCACATACAAATGGGATTCATTGTAAGATCCAGTTAAATATGTGTAAACAGATTCTATAATTCACTAATAACCTATTGACATAAAAGCCTGATCAAGATGTGTTCAAAACAAATGTAATCCAATCCTGTTTTTACAGTGCCTTGATCTTGCAGTATGTGAATAGGGTACATAAAGTATGCTCCACAGTGAAGTCATACATTGTTGTTTTTTGAGCAGGTACACCAAACACACAATAATCATGTTTTCCATAAAGTCTAGTTTTTGGGGTTGGTTTAATCCGGCTATGAAATTGTCCACGTGTACAGGCAATAATCAGAGCTGTGACCATTCTGATTCAATTATAGTTTCTGATATGATAATTAGTTATATACTGCCTTCAATATTGACACCTTAATAATTTACTTTTCTCTGTAAAACTCGGACTACTTTAAAATAAGTGATAGGTTTACTTATAAAAAATATAGTTATTCACACTTGCCTATATCATTTGTCTGTTGGGTCTTGTTAGATGTGGTTGGAGTTGTCATATCTCCTGTGGAAACACGAACAACAACATGTAGAAAAGTATCACCATTAGGCTAAAAAGGTGGCCAGCTGTTTAATAATTTTAATGATCTTGTGCAGACCTCATTCCACTGATTATCTGTAGTCATGTTAAAAAGGGTTTCAATGAATCAATCTGGGGGAAACATCAGAGGGAGTCATTTTGAGTGTTTACATGAATAAAAATGCACCACCATCTGTCTTGAAGATGTCTGCATTTCTATTCATTGCTATGTGTTGCCCTTCTGTTGTAGTCTTGTTGTGGTTCAGGGGCAGGATCAGGAACACGGACTCCTCCCACTGTCAAGCACCTATTTGCTTAAACCCTGTTCACCCCCCTTGTTTCCTCCTCTCACTGTCAAGCAGCTAGCCATTTAAACCCTGTTCACCCCCCTTGTTTCCTCCTCTTAGTCACGCCACCTCTGCAACTGTGTTCTATCTGTGGACAAGTGAAGCTCACTACCCAGACTTAGAGCTCCTGCAACTTCAGACTCCCTTCAGCTGAGGACTGCTCTCCACTGAGACAGGAGGGGGGGGGGGGGGGCGTTCTGACGAACTGGTATGTTCAGTGACAAGCGCAATCAGACACTGATATGTTCAGTCATAAGCACAATCAGACACTGGTATGTTCAGTCATAATCACAATCAGACACTGGTATGTTCAGTTACAAGCACAATCACACACTGGTATGTTCAGTCACAAGCACAATCACACACTCCCTTTCCCTCAGTTTCTCCTCTGGGGGTAAATGAAGTTCATTCCCCAGCCTTGGAGGTCAGACAGCGCTGGCACCTCAGCGAGGATGGCTCTCCACTGAGACTGAGGAGAGCTCTTCACTCAAGCTTATTTCTTCCATTCTAAGGATAAACGAAGCTCATGCCCTCGTTTTGGAGCTGAAAGTGCTGGCCCCACTTGCCTGTCTCATTTGTCTGTTGGGTCTTGATAGATGTGTTTGGAGTTGTCATATCTACTGTGGAAACATAAGCAAAAACGTGTAGAAAAGTATCACCATTATGCTAAAAAGGTAGCCAGCTGTTAAATAATTTTAATAATTCACATCAATATTAATGTGATGATGATGTGTTCTCTTTAATGCTGTGAATAGTGGGAGATTTCAATACCGCCCCTATAATATATAAACCTCATCTTGTGGGGACTGTACTTCATGGTGAGTCCTGTCAAAACGGTTTCATTTGAAGAACAATAGTTAACATGTCATCAAGCAGACAAACATTAAAGGAGATTCAGTTCCATCTTCTACCCCCATACCACCTTTAGAATATATCATAGACTATTTAATGATGGTCTTTTCAGTGCAGTACAGTAAATATTGAAACAAGTAAATACATAAAAAAATTGTAAATTACAGTAATGAGTAATATGAAAAGGCTTATTTATGTTTTTTTTTTTTTTTTTAAGATTGCTGTGCTATTTTGCTTACTAGACCATTTGGCCCATTTTTTTTTTTTTTTAATCTTTACAATTGTAGTATAGCCCCACCTGGGACATTTCGTGTTTAATCTTTCTCATAATTACTGTAAATTACTGTAAAGAAGTCACACAAACCCCATTACAGATGTTGTTTTTCACTGTCCCCTCATCTGATGATTGGAAGATGGAGGCTGTATGTGCCAGAGTTTAGATCAATTTAGTTGACCCCACTGTGTCACAAAGTATTCAGCTCAGTCCTTACCTGTCACATGAAGGTCGACTGGGCGACTGCGTTTGCTGTTTGTCGAGTTTACAAGCTTCTCTTTTCCATAGATACAGGTGTAGTTTCCAGTATCATTCCTTGTAACATTTTTAATGGAAAATGTGACACCTGGTAAGTGTTTGGGATCGGGTTGTGAATCGACAAGGCTTCCATTTTTATACAGATGGAAAAAACCCTCTTTTCCTATTGCATCTCTGAGTTCAGCTGGTATCATACATTTAAATGATACATTCATTCCTTCCATTTGGTTGTGTTTGTCCAGCTGAAGTGTGAGCTGATAGCGAGACTCTGAAAATACATTTTAACTTGTTAAAAACATGCCTTCAGAATGAACCTAAATATATGCAATAACAAACAGTAGAGGTTTACTAATCCAAATTCTGTTCAGATTAGTGGTCTGATTATAATTTGTACCATATTAGAAACATCTTATCACGTCCTATGTTTGATATTTTTTGTTATAGTTGATGATAAATCAGTATTAACCATTTGAATAAAACATTCAGAGACAGCTATTTTATACATTCTCACATAATTATAAGATTTAACTTTCTTCAGCTGATATCAGTAAGCATTTAATTACCATAGCATGATTCAGATTAGTGGGAGTCTAGTGTATGGGAAATTAATTTTAAATATTTTTAATACAATTTCAGGATTTTTTATTTTAAATCACCAAGTGACTGAAGGGGTAGTATATTATTTATATACGCTAAACATTTGGAAAATAACATCAGTTGAATGATTCAGGGTCTAAAAGTAGTTAGTAAAGAACAAAGCTAAGTATTTTCAAATGTGTTTCTGTTATTTTTTTATATTAAAATCAGTTAATGTATTTTACAAAAATTCTGGTGTTTCCTCGTTGTTTGGTGCTGTACTTACCTTGTACGTTGAGATAAACTGAAGAACCATGGCTGATGTTTGTCAGGTCTCCAGGATTCTCATTTCCATACATGCAGGTATAGATTCCAGTGTCATTCTTTCTGATGTCTTGTTTTATAAATGTGACAGCTCCCATTCCTCCGGGCTTTGGCAGTGAGCTGATCTTCTCTTTGTTTTTATATAAATGGAACCAATTCTCCTTGTTCTCTGGTTGTTCTTCATGCACAGCTGATTTTAAACATTTGAATTCAAACTTCTCCCCTTCCACTACAGATGTTTTCCCAATTTGAATCATTGCTGTGTGAAGTGGCTCTGTGATCATTTATTAAAAAATGAAAAAATAACAATTTGTTAAGTAAATAAGAACATATGAAAATGGTCTTATTGGCGTATGTGATTAACCACCAATCACAGTTTTAGCATATCAGCTGCATTTATATTAGCTATACTGCAGGTGGAAAATACTGTAATAATACTAATAATATCAAGCAGTAGAAATACAGCTTTGTAAAACATGTATCCTCAGGCATAACATGAAAGCACACAGCTTTCCACAAGCAGTCTCACTAGAAATGGTAATAAACTATAATGCCTCGATAATAATCATCAACACCTCAATAACATGTTAATAGATGTTTCATATACACTGTGTTTGTTCTTTCAGAAATAATGGTGCTGAAAACACTTCAGAGTAAACGACCTTGTGAATTTCACCCTAAATGTTATTTGTTTCAAGCATTAAATAGGCTTATGGCAGCAGTGTGGAGTAATGGTTATGGCTCTGGACCTTTGACCGGAGGGACATGGGTTCAATCCCAGGTGGGGGACACTGCAACTGTACCCTTGAGCAAGGTACTTTACCTAGATTGCTCCAGTAAAACCCAACTGTATAAATGGGTAATTGTATGTAAAAATAATGTGATATCTGGTAACAATTGTAAGTCGCCCTGGATAAGGGCATCTGCTAAGAAATAAAAAATAAATCAATCATTATATCTTATTGTGTCAGAGACACACATACCTGTCGAAACCAGCAGCACGTCTCCAAGTGCAAAAACTGAAAAAGAAATTAACCATTTTACAAATAAGAAAATGAACAAGTCAAATTTACTGACATAAAAAAGTTATCAAATAAATAATACTTACATAGCATGACAACGTTTATATTCCAAGGCATATTAGAATGCTGTTAACTTAATCTCTGAAGCTAACACTGTACAGTTCCTCACATGTACAGTTCCTCAAATGTAGTTCCCTAAATGTAACAGTGCACACTATGAGACTATAATACAGCAATGGAAACTCATGCGGAATAGAAATGTGTGTTTTCGTTATGCATGTATATTTCTGGCATAATCAGACGAATACCAATGTGGCAACAGACGATCAAGAGAGATAAACAAATAGTTTGAGTCCTTCACACTCTCTCATTGCCATCATCTAAACACGGCAACTAAAAATATTGTTCCTGTCTTAATAAAAGGCGTGAAACTATTCCATTGCACACACTGTAAGACCACACATGTGGCAATCAATGTATAACATGTAGACCTGGATTTACACAATGTGAGGGTGATTGCTCTTAAATCAAGGAACTGATGTAATTTAAACCTTTTTTATATTTGACTATTTTTAAGTCTAAGTGACTCTGCATACAATGCACATTTCACAGCCTACCTCTGTAAAGCGCTTTGTGATGGTGGTCCACTATGAAATACGCTATATAAAGATATTATTATTATTACCCAATTGTAAACGTGAGTGAAGGGCAGGTTTTCTTGTTTTGAAGTCAACACGTTAATGAATGGGTTTATTGAATACCTGCTGATAAATACTTCTTAAAAACAATTCTGAGTACGAGTATCAGCACAGCCCTAGAAATGAATAGGGATGGAAGTCTGCACCGGGAGGCCTGCGGCCGGGAATGAGTTCCAGGAGGTCGGCTATAGAGAGCTGATATCCCCCATCGAGTGGCACATTCTCACACAGTGCCTTGTAATATGAGTGTGTGTCTTTCTGAGCGGACCTGATGGAAAAACTGCCATTACACATTTGAATTCAACCTTCTCCCCTTCCACTACAGATGCTTTCCCAATTTGAATTATTGCTGTGTGAACTGGCTCTATAAAAATGAAATAAAAAAAAAATATTTAAAAAATACCACGAAAGAGAACAATCTGTTAAGCAAATAGGAACATATGGACACTTATTGAAGTGTGTGTTTAACCACTAATTACAACTGTAGAATATCAACTGCATTTACATTATACTGTATGTGGTAATACTACCAATAATATCAAACACTACAAATACAGCTTTGTAAAACATGTATCCTGAGGCATAACATGAAACCACACAGCTTTCCATGAGCAGTATCACTAGAAATGGTAATAAACTATAATGCCTCGATAATAATCATCAACACCTCAATAACATGTTAATAGATGTTTCATATACACTGTGTTTGTTCTTTCAGAAATAATGGTGCTGAAAACACTTCAAACGACCTTGTGAATTTCACCCTAAATGTTATTCGTTTCAAGCATTAAATAGGCTTATGGCAGCAGTTTGGAGTAGTGGTTAGGGCTCTGGACTCTTGACCAGAGGGTCATGGGTTCAATCCCAGGTGGAGGACACTGCAGCTGTACCCTTGAGCAAGGTACTTTACCTAGATTGCTCCAGTAAAACCCAACTGTATAAATGGGTAATTCTATGTAAAAATAATGTGTAAGAAATAATGTAATTGTATGTAAAAATAATGTGATATCTTTTAACAATTGTAAGTTGCCCTGGATAAGGGCGTCTGCTAAGAAATAAAAAAAAATAAATCAATCATTATATCTTATTGTGTCAGAGACACACATACCTGTCAAAACCAGCAGCATGTCTCCAAGTGCAAAAACTGAAAAACAAATTAACCATTTTATAAATAAGAAAATGAACAAGTTAAATTTACTGACATAAAAAAGTTATCAAATAAATAATACTTACATAGCATGACAACGTTTATATTCCAAGGCATATTAGAATGCTGTTAACTTAATCTCTGAAGCTAACACTGTACAGTTCCTCACATGTACAGTTCCTCAAATGTAGTTCCCTGAATGTAACAGTGCACACTATGAGACTATAATACAGCAATGGAAACTCATGCGCAATAGAAATGTGTGTTTTCGTTATGCATGTATATTTCTGGCATAATCAGACGAATACCAATGTGGCAACAGACGATCAAGAGAGATAAACAAATAGTTTGAGTCCTTCACACGCTCTCATTGCCATCATCTAAACACGGCAACTAAAAATATTGTTCCTGTCTTAATAAAAGGCGTGAAACTATTCCATTGCACACACTGTAAGCCCACACATGTGGCAATCAATGTATAACATGTAGACCTGGATTTACACAATGTGAGGGTGATTGCTCTTAAATCAAGGAACTGATGTAATTTAAACCTTTTTTATATTTGACTATTTTTAAGTCTAAGTGACTCTGCATACAATGCACATTTCACAGCCTACCTCTGTAAAGCGCTTTGTGATGGTGGTCCACTATGAAATGCGCTATATAAAGATATTATTATTATTACCCAATTGTAAACGTGAGTGAAGGGCAGGTTTTCTTGTTTTGAAATCAACACGTTAATGAATGGGTTTATTGAATACCGGCTGATAAATACTTCTTAAAAGCAATTCCGAGTACGAGTATCTGATACAAGCCACCTCCCGAACACTCAAATGTGCACGCCACAAAAACCAACATGAAAATCAAGATAACTGTAAAGCCACAAATCCAGTCAAATTCTAACCACCATAGGGAATGAAGTCAGCAGACCCTGCTGTCTCAGTGCTGAGTACTATAGCTGTAGCTAGTACAGTTTTTCCTCCAGATCTGCTGAAAAATGACATTATAATTCAGATTGTACATTGGACATATTAACGTTTTAACCCCTCTCTTATCTTTTGAATACTATTGAAAGAGTTTTTAAAGATTTAAAGAGACAATGTCACAAAGTGTTCATGTTTGAAAGGATGCCACTCTACCCTCTACCAATGTCAATATACTAATGGTTGAATATTGGAGTTTAAAAAAGAAATGATGTTGAAACCACATGGCCACTAGGGGCTGTAGAGCAACAGAATCCAACTTTGTGACTCTCCACAAGATTAGCCCTTAGCGGTCCATTTATTCAGCGTGTCTCAGGCGTGTCAGGTCCAATTTATTTTTACACGCGCAGTTTATTTTAGACGCACTGTTTAAAAATATTTTTTTCACAGTAAAACAGGTTTAAAAGGCACTGCATATCAACAGGACACTCAGTACTGCATCTCCAGCCCCGCCCCACCCCTTGTTCGCTGTATTTTTCACATACATCTACATAGTAGTGCATACCGATAAATCATCTCCTCATCACTCGTTTTATCACCAAACTCCTTAATAATGCGATCCAAGTCATTATTTTATTACTATAATATCTAAAAAAAAGTCTGCAAACGTTTGTGATATTCTTTGAGTGCTGGATGCAGAAGCAGCTATCTTGTTTGTTTATGTCCATGTTTTCAATGTGGCGGGGCTATCTGTATTCATGAGATACGCCCCTTTTTTTCGGCTTCTATCGGCTCCTAATGGTCTCACTCGACCATTTAATGGTTTTCTCTGCTTTTTCTGGAGAAAAAACGACTAGAGACCTGTTTTTATGTCTTTTTGATGATGTCGGACTATAGTCGTCCAGTATGACTTCTTTCTGTGTGTATATATGAATGATTCGTGATCAATCAGGCAATCATATTTAATCCATAAGAGAAGCTTCCTTACCATCCCCATGGTGCTTCCTCTGTCTGCTCCTGAAGTGTTCCCCCACAATAACTGAGAGCACAAGAAGGATCCCCAGGGATAGGAAGATTCTGATGTCATTCCCCAGCCCGTACGACTCTGCATTGAGGAGAAAACAGAATCAGTGGTTGGTTATACAGGCTGTGTGGGGACACAAGACAGGGATTATGAAGTTTTACTGTGAGCCAAACTAGACCCACCTGAGCTTCTCATCTATATGTTAACATGTGTCAAAATGTTATATAATTCAATAAACAAATTATATAATTCACTAATAACCTATTAACATAAAAGCACGATCAAGATGTGTTGAAAACAAATGTAATCCAATCCTGTTTTTACAGTGCCTTGATCTTGCAGTATGTGAATAGGGTACATACAGTATGCTCCACAGTGAAGTCATACATTGTTGGTTTTTGAGCAGGTACACCAAACACACAATAATCATGTTTTCCATAAAGTCTAGTTTTTGGGGTTGGTTTAATCTGGTATGAAATTGTCCAGCAATAATCAGAGCTGTGACCATTCTGATTGAATTATAATATCTGATATGTTAGTTATTTACTGCCTTGAATATTGACACATTAAATTTACTTTTCTCTCTAAAACTCGGACTAATTTAAAATAAGTGATAGTTTAACTTATAAAAAATATAGTTATTCACACTTGCCTATCCCATTTGTGTGTTGGATCTTGATAGATGTGTTTGGAGTTGTCATATCTCCTGTGGGAACATAAGCAACAACGTGTAAAAAAGTATCACCATTAGGCTAAAAAGGTAGCCAGCTGTTTAATAATTTTAATAATTCAGACCAACATTAATGTGATGATGATGTGTTCTCTTTAATGCTGTGAATAGTGGGAGATTTCAATACCGCCCCTATAATATACAGACGTGCTCAAATTTGTTGGTACCCTTACAGCTCATTGAAATAATGCTTCATTCCTCCTGAAAAGTGATGAAATTAAAAGCTATTTTATCATGTATACTTGCATGCCTTTGGTATGTCATAGAATAAAGCAAAGAAGCTGTGAAAAGAGATGAATTATTGCTTATTCTACAAAGATATTCTAAAATGGCCTGGACACATTTGTTGGTACCCCTTAGAAAAGATAATAAATAATTGGATTATAGTGATATTTCAAACTAATTAGTTTCTTTAATTAGTATCACACATGTCTCCAATCTTGTAATCAGTCATTCAGCCTATTTAAATGGAGAAAAGTAGTCACTGTGCTATTTGGTATCATTGTGTGCACCACACTGAACATGGACCAGAGAAAGCAAAGGAGAGAGTTGTCTGAGGATATCAGAAAGAAAATAATAGACAAGCATGGTAAAGGTAAAGGCTACAAGACCATCTCCAAGCAGCTTGATGTTCCTGTGACAACAGTTGCAAATATTATTAAGAAGTTTAAGGTCCATGGAACTGTAGCCAACCTCCCTGGGCACGGCCGCAAGAGGAAAATCGACTCCAGATTGAACAGAAGGATAGTGCGAATGGTAGAAAAAGAACCAAGGATAACTGCCAAAGAGATACAAGCTGAACTCCATGGTGAAGGTACGTCAGTTTCTGATCGCACCATCCGTCGCTTTTTGAGCGAAAGTGGGCTCCATGGAAGAAGACCCAGGAGGACTCCACTTTTGAAAGAAAAACATAAAAAAGCCAGACTGGAATTTGCTAAAATGCATATTGTCAAGCCACAATCCTTCTGGGAGAATGTCCTTTGGACAGATGAGTCAAAACTGGAGCTTTTTGGCAAGTCACATCAGCTCTATGTTCACAGACGAAAAAATGAAGCTTTCAAAGAAAAGAACACCATACCTACAGTGAAACATGGAGGAGGCTCGGTTATGTTTTGGGGCTGCTTTGCTGCGCCTGGCACAGAGTGCCTTGAATCTGTGCAGGGCACAATTAAATCTTAAGACTATCAAGGCATTCTGGAGCGAAACGTATTGCCCAGTGTCAGAAAGCTCTGTCTCAGTCGCAGGTCATGGATCCTCCAACAGGACAATGACCCAAAACACACAGCTAAAAGCACCCAAGAATGGATAAGAACAAAACATTGGACTATTCTGAAGTGGCCTTCTATGAGTCCTGATCTGAATCCTATCGAACATCTATTATTATTATTATTATTATTTATTTCTTAGCAGACGCCCTTATCCAGGGCGACTTACAATTGTTACAAGATATTGCATTATTTTTACATATAATTACATTATTTTTACATACAATTACCCATTTATCAGTTTTTTTTTTTTTTTTTTTTTTTTTTGTTACTGGAGCAATCTAGGTAAAGTACCTTGCTCAAGGGTACAACAGCAGTGTCACCCACCAGGGATTGAACCCACAACCCTCCGGTCAAGAGTCCAGAGCCCTAACCGCTACTCCACACTGCAAAGAGCTGAAACTTGCAGTCTGGAGAAGGCACCCATCAAACCTGAGAGAGATGGAGCAGTTTGCTCAGGAAGAGTGGGCCAAACTACCTGTTAACAGGTGCAGAAGTCTCATTGAGAGCTACAGAAAACGTTTGATTGCAGTGATTGCCTATAAAGGTTGTGCAACAAAATATTAGGTTAGCGGTCCCATCATTTTTGTCCATGCCATTTTCATTTGTTTTATTATTTACAATATTATGTTGAATAAAAAATCAAAAGCAAAGTCTGATTTCTATTAAATATGGAATAAACAATGGTGGATGCCAATTACTTTTGTCAGTTTCAAGTTATTTCAGAGAAAATTGTGCATTCTTTGTTTTTTGTGGAGGGGTACCAACAAATTTGAGCACGTCTGTATAAACCTCATCTTGTGGGGACTGTACTTCATGGTGAGTCCTGTCAAAACGGTTTCATTTGAAGAACATATACATGTCATCAAGCAGACAAACATTAAAGGAGATTCAGTTCCATCTTCTACCCCCATACCACCTTTAGAATATATCATAGACTATTTAATGATGGTCTTTTCAGTGCGGTACAGTAAATATTGAAACAAGTAAATACATACAAAAAATTGTAAATTACAGTAATGAGTAATATGAAAAGGCTTATTTATGTTTTTTTTTTTTTTTTTAAGATTGCTGTGCTATTTTGCTTACTAGACCATATGGCCCATTTTCTTTTCTCAATTTAATCTTTACAATTGTAGTATAGCCCCACCTGGGACATTTCGTGTTTAATCTTTCTCAGAATTACTGTAAATTACTGTAAAGAAGTCACACAAACCCCATTACCGATGTTGCTTTTCACAGTCCCCTCATCTGATGATTGAAAGATGGAGGCTGTATATGCCAGAGTTTAGATCAATTGAGTTGACCCCACTGTGTCACAAAGTATTCAGCTCAGTCCTTACCTGTCACATGAAGGTAGACTGGGAGACTGCGTTTGCTGTTTGCTGAGTTCACAAGCTTCTCTTTTCCATACACACAGGTGTAGTTTCCAGTATCATTCATCTTAACTTTTTTAATGGCAAACGTTACACCTGGTAAGTGTTTGGGATCGGGTTGTGAATTGACAAGGCTTCCATTTTTATATAGATGGAAAAAACCCTCTTTTCCTGTTGCATCTCTGAGTTCAGATAGTATCAAACATTTAAATGATACATCCATTGCTTCCATTTGGTTGTGTTTGTCCAGCTGAAGTATGAGCTGATAGCGAGACTCTAAAAATGCATTTTAACTTGTTAAAAACATGCCTTCAAAATGTACCTAAATATATGCAATAACAAACAGTAGAGGTTTACTAATCCAAATTCTCTTCAGATTAGTGGTCTGATCATAATCTGTACCATATCAGAAACATCTTATCAAACATGTTTGATATTTTTTTTGTTATAGTTGATGATAAATCAGTAATAACCATTTGAATAAAACATTCAGAGACAGCTATTTTATACATTCTACATAATTATAAGATTTAACTTTCTTCAGCTGATATCAGTAAGCATTTAATTAGCACAGCAAGATTCAGATTAGTGGGAGTCTAGTGTATAGGAAATTTAATTTAAATATTTTTAATACAATTTCAGGATTTTTTATTTTAAATCACCAAGTGACTGAAGGAGTAGTCTACTATTTATATATGCTACACATTTGGAAAATAACATCAGTTGAATGATTTAGGGTCTAAAAGTATTTAGTAAAGAACAAAGCTAAGTATTTACAAATGTGTTTCTGTTATTTTTTATATTAAAATCAGTTAATGTATTTTACAAAAATTCATGTGTTTCTTCATTGTTTGGTGCTGTACTTACCGTGTACACTGAGATAAACTGAAGAACCATGTCTGATTGTTTTTCACATCTCTGGGATTATTATTTCCATACATGCAGGTATAGTTTCCAGCATCATTCTTTCTGATGTCTTGTTTTATAAATGTGACAGCTCCCATTCCTCTGGGCTCTGGCAGTGAGCTGATCTTCTCTCTGTTTTTATATAAATGGAACCAATTCTCCTTGTTCTCTGGTTGTTCTCCATGCACAGCTGATGTTACACATTTGAATTCAACCTTTACCCCTTCCACTACAGATGCTTTCACAATTTGAATTATTGCTGTGCGAACTGGCTCTATAAAAATGAAATAAAAAATAAAAAAATGTAAAAATTACCATGAAAGAGAACAATCTGTTTAGCAAGTAGGAAGATATGGACATATGGACACTTATTGAAGTATGTGTTTAACCACTAATTACAACTGTAGCACATCAACTTCATTTATATTATACTATAGGTGGTAAGTAATAATACTAATAATATCAAGCAGTAGAAATATAGAAATACAGTTTTGTAAAACATGTATCCTGAGGCATAACATGAAACCACACAGCTTTCCACAAGCAGTATCACTAGAAATGGTAATAAACTATATTACCTTGATAATAATCAACAACACCTTAATAACATGAGTGGAGGGAATTTATATTTTCTAAATATTTGTATATCTAACATTTAATGCTTAATCTGCAGGGAGCATTTGCGTTGATAGTATAAGTTTGCATTTGCAGGTTTCTAGCTGAGCAAATGTCAGATGGAACATTTGTGGTTTTCCTAACAGAAGTGAAACAGACATCTTCATCCTGACACAGACTCAGGAGGCGCAATAAGATGTCTGGGCAGATAGCCAGAAGTGACATGTGCCTAGTTTAGATACAAAGAGAGGTGGAAGTAAGTTTGTATGTGCGGGTAAGGTGTGAGCTAACAGGGTGATCACCTCAACGACTGGATATTGAACAAGAAGATGGGAGGCCCATGATGTTTGTGTATAAATAAATGTGTTTTTATTAATTAAGTATTTGCTTATAAGTTTTCATTTTATTCCATATATAGAATATTGCTTCGGCTTAGGACTCAGGGCGCAGTTCCGCTTAAATGTGTCTGTAAGATGTGTTTCTACTTCTGCAAAATCGTGGCATGCTCCAGCAGCAAAAGGTTAGACAACAGAAACTAGAATAAAGAACAAGGCCTAAACCGCAAGAATACGTGCAGGAATGAACATACAATGACAAAAACTATGAAAAACAACTCCTTTTAAGGAAAGTCTCTGTTCATCCTATATGACGTCAATGTACATATAAATCTCTCTGTATTCGGCTGATAGTCAAGTCAGAATTGTGTTTTGAATGCATTTGCTGGCTTCCTTTGCGCATCGTATTAAAGATTATAAGACCACTGTTCCAAGCTTCCTGTGACGAATTCTTACAAAAAAACCCACTACACATGTTAACGGATGTTTCATATACACTTGGACGTTCAGTGCATACACATCTGTTTGAAACATGCAGTTTTCAGGAAATTAAATAAGACCATTTGATTTCTGAAAATGCCACTTTTCTGGGTTTAATATTATTATTTTTTTGAAAACTGTACTTTAGTTTTGAAAGCTGAATTACTTACAAATTACAAATTACAGTTTATTAACAGCACAGATTGATAAAGAAATCAACTGTTTTCGGTAATAAAGTGACAATAGCGAGCATGTTAACTAAATGTGTATTGTTAATTCTCAACTCACGATTTCAAGCATAGCTGTTTCAATAAAGGTATTATAAAAGTGATCTGTACAATTAAGCAAAAATGTAAGCAGGAAAAAGGTTTAGATAGATTTTTGTATTCTTTTGTGTTATGGTTATGTGTGGTTATGGTTATGTACATTTATGTTACGAAGGATAAAGAAGTGTAAAGAATGGTATAGATGTCGAGGTCTTCAAAACACATGAAATAAATCGACATGAAATGTTTGCCAGTTCTTCAGATGAATGTGTTGTGCTGCTGTAGTGTTGACCGATGCAGTTGCTGAAACTGCTTTTAAAATGTGCCCAGAGGTATATGAGGTATATATTTGTTAAATAATCCAAGACAAAGTTTCAATTAATCTGTCTCTTTTTAAAACTGGTTAAACTAGGGCCACTGAAAATACAGATTTATCATTTTGACAATACAAGAAAAAGCTACCTTCGTAAATATTAATACATTTTTCATTCATTTTATAAACACATGTTTATGGCATGTAGTTATTTGAAAATGACCCTAGGTAAAGCATTTTGGAATAGTAACGGTGATGTTATTTGGAAGAAAAACACAAGGGTGCAATTTACAAAGCCATTTACTATAAAATATCATGGGCACCACTTCTTCTAAAAAGAGAGACAACCATTCATGGTAGAAAACTAGAAATAAACAAAATAAGAATATCTAAGAATTCCTGAGTTGATTATTTCAGGTTGAGTAACTTCATAGTGTGTGTTTATTCTAACAAGAATAATGGTGCTGAAGACACCAGAGTAAATGTATTTGTGAATTTCACTCTAAATGTTATTCATTTCTATTGTAATCAAGCATTAAACCATTGTATCTTATTATGTAAAGTGTCAGAGACACACATACCTGTCAAAACCAGCAGCACGTCTCCAAGTGCAAAAACTGAAAAATCATTTTACAAATAAGAAAATTAACATGTCACATTTACTGACATAGAAAGGTTAAAGAAATACTTACATAGCATGACAAATTTAACATTCAAGGCATATTAGAATGCTGTTCACTTAATCTCTGAAACAAACACTGTACAGTTCCTCAATTGGTAACACAACTAAATGTAACAGTGCACACTATCAGATTATAATACAGCAATGGAAACTCATGCGCAATAGAAATGTGTGTTTCCGTTACGCAAGTATATTTCTGGCATAATCAGACGAATACCAACGTGGTAACAGACGATCAAGAGAGATAAACAAATAGTTTGAGCCTTTCACACTCTCTCATTGGTGTCATCTAAACACTGCAACTAAAAATATTGCTCATGCACACACTGAATATTTTTCATGTCTTAATAAAAAGCCTACACATGTGCAATCACTGTATAACAGGATCAGAAAACTCAGATACACAATATCTAGCGCATAATATACACTGATAATTGAAGGCGGTTTTGAAGTGGCATCAGTTGGTTCGCCAGTACTGCAGTAAAAATGTCAGCATCCCGGATCAGAGGAAAATAATCTTCCAATCAGCTTTTAAAACAAGCAATGCAGAAGTTCATTCTCATTGATTGGTACCCAATTGTAAACGTGAGTGAAGGGCAGGTTTTCTTGTTGTGAAATCAACACGTTAATGAATGGGTTTATTGAATACCTGCTGATAAATACTTCTTAAAAACAATCCCGAGTACGAGTATCAGCACAGCCCTAGAAATGAATAGGGATGGAAGTCTGCACCGGGAGGCCTGTTGCCCGGAATGAGTTCCAGGAGGTCAGCCAAAGACAGATGATATCCACCATGGAGCGGAATATTAGCACACAGTGACTTGTGTTATAGGGTTAGGGTTAGGCAGCACACAGTGCCTTGTGTTATAGGGTTAGGGTTAGGGTTAGGGTTAGGGTTAGGCAGCAACGGTGTGTAAACAGGATCAGTAAACTCAGATACTGACATCCTCATCGAGAGGGCAGCATTCTCACATAGTGCCTTGTGTTATAGGGATAGGGTTAGGCAGCAACAGTGTGTAAACAGGATCAGTTAACTCAGATACTGATATCCCCATCGAGAGGGCAGCATTCTCACACAGTGCCTTGTATTATAGGGTTAGGGTTAGGGTTAGGGTTAGGGTTATGGTTAGGCAGCAATGGTGTGTAAACAGGATCAGTTAACTAAGATACTGATATCCTCATCGAGAGGGCAGCATTCTCAAACTGTGTCTTGTGTTATAGGGTTAGGGTTAGGGTTAGGCAGCAATGGTGTGTAAACAGGATCAGTAAACTCAGATACAAATATCCCTGTCGAGCGGCAGTATTCTCACACAGTGCCTTGTGTTATGAAGGGCGTGTGTCTTTCTGAGCGGACCTGATGGAAAAACTGCCACCTCCCAAACGCTCAAATGTGCACGCCACAAAAAACAACATTTAAATCCAAATAACTGTAAAGCTACAAATCCAGTCAAGTTTGAATCACCATCGGGAGTTAAGTCAGTAGAGACTGCTATCTCGTTGCTGAGTACTATAGCTGTAGCTATTATAAGTTTTTCCTTCAGATCTGCTGAAAGAGGGCATTATTCAGATTGTACATTGGAAATGTTAATGTTTTACCCCTTTTATCTTTTAAAATACAAATCCTATTGAAAGAGTGTTTAAATATTTAGAGACAATGTCACAAAGTGTTCATGTTCCAAAGGATATCACTATACCCCTCACCATTACTGAGATATTCATGGTTGAAAATCAGAGTTTATCATCGAAACAAGGTTGAAACCACAACTATTGCGGCACTATAATCTTATATGGCCACAAAGGTCTGTAGAGCAAAATAATTCAACTTTCTGACTCTTGCTAAGTTTAGACATAGTTTGATACTTAGTAGTATGTATTTTTAATGAATGTGCTCCACAGAAGCTGCTGTGTATGTTTCTAGAGGGAATGCAGACATTATTTAGTAAGTGAATGATTAAGATCAATTCTATATGTGACCCCTGGCTAAAATACACCCTTAAACACCAGGGCAAACAACTCTTCAACCACTTCACCAACTGGTTTTGTAAGGAGAAGGGGGAACTCCAGTGGTAAATAAAATGGTTATAACTGCTCTGCCCCGCTTACAGTCCCCTTTCAAATAAATGAAGGAAGAAGGATACGTTCATGAAGGTTTGGCCCTGCCAAACGTAGACAAAGGGTTCTTTATGTCACACAAAGATAACAAACAGAAAAGATGAGATTTTGAAGTACAGTATTTTCTTTACTAACTAACAAGAGATGTATACTACAAGGACCACAGGCCTAAAAATATTTTTAAGAAGGTGGTTTGATGAGCACACGGATGGAAGGACAGGACTCTCCCCACACGACAGTCTCCTAGGAGGAAAAGTGCTCATAAACAAATAAATAAATACATAATGATCAAACTAACATATTGATGCACTATACAGAAGCTACTGTGTTTGTTTCTAGAGGGAATGTAGATAATATTTAATAAGTTCATTATTAAAATCAATTATATAGGAAAGTAGTGGGCTCCATTTTATTTGTTTAATGAAACTCACTAGTAGCACATTTTGATCTGGTCCTGAGTGGAGGTGCAACACAAGTACTAAAAACAGTCAAGTTATCAGAAAGGGCAGCCCTGTAGATATGTAATTTAAAATTTAAACAAGAAACAACTGGTGCAAACTTGGCCCTCATTGTTATTAAGGTAGGAACTAGTAGCGTCATGAATAACAAGTGAGGTTATGTTTGCCTAATTGTATCTTTTTTACATTACTGCACATCTT
Source organism: Acipenser ruthenus (assembly GCF_902713425.1). Lineage (NCBI taxonomy): Eukaryota > Metazoa > Chordata > Actinopteri > Acipenseriformes > Acipenseridae > Acipenser > Acipenser ruthenus. Next base: position 5,080,521 of record NC_081241.1, on the reverse strand, counting down.
TACAGGGCTAATCCTTTTTGGTTTATAACTCAGTCATTTTTGTAGATTTCCCATGGTTGAACCCTTTATGCTAACTGGGCCATTTTTGTACATTCAACAGATTTAAGTGACAGTAGATGTAGTTTTAGTTTCAGTAGTTTATAGAGGACTCTCGCTGGCATTTTACATTTACATACTTGTACAAGCAAAAATTCCACACTCTTAGAGTCTGTTTTTCACAACATGCAAAAGTACCTTATTTCAGGTTATGGTACAGCTGTAATTGAAGTAGGGCCCTTAGAGTTTGCAGGTGTATCAAAGTAGTACAGATTCAGATCATGAACCTTAGTGCCTTTATGTAATATGTATGGGAAAACAATTCTGAAAGCCCTGCCGGTGTGAAATGTGTGTGTGGAATATTGGTTTAGCAGGGAGGGGGTTAAATTATTCCCTGTCAAAACACGTGGGAATGTGGGATGATTAATTAGGCTCCAGCCACAGGTGTATAAAAAGGGTGCTAATAATAGAATTAAAGTTGATGATCGAGGAGGAGGTATGTGTTGCCACGTCGCTGTGTTGACTTTTTGTTTTGGCCCTTGTGCCATTTTGTTTGTTAAATGTGTTTTTGTACTGTTTGTTTGTTTATTAAAAGTGTGCATTAACGCTTGAAACTGCAGCTTCTGTGTCTCTGAGTCTCTCTACCTGCCGGTAACAGCTTGGCCATGACGATACCCTGTCACAGGGTGTAAAACAGTGGTATAGGCAGACTGGACAAGTAGAAATAATAATAAATCAGACAACTTAGATCAAAATATTTTATTATGTAAAACAATTTTAAAAAACACAACCAAAAGAAAAGCCCTTTCATCTCTGTGGTAAATAATAAAAAGCGTGTTTGATCAATGAAGCTAACAGTAACCCTGCAATGTCAGCAGCACTCTGCAGCTCTGTGCTGTAAGTTCAGTGTGCAAGATGGAAATCATAATACATCTCTGACATTGTTGTGTGAATTATGAATCACCCTGTAGTGTATCAAGTTCATGCTCCATCTTGTCACAATGCTAATTTCCTGTTCCCACAACTCACCACTCATTCAGAGCACCAGCTTTGTTACAAGCTGGAGCCTGATCTGGATACACTGTGATGTTTTTAGAGAATGGATCTTCTCCTGAAAAAACACTCCAGAGAAATGTATTTCCATGATGTGTGAAAAAAACACAAATAAATTGAAGAAGGTATGAAAAACAGACACAGCAAAAGCAAAGTATTGTGTTTCTAGTAAACACTGCAGGGTGTTCATTAACACTTTATACAATCAGCAATGTTGAATTCAGAAACTTGTTAAAAAACAACTAAATGTCATGCAGTCTTACAATAAGCTTGTACATGCTATCAGAGAACACAAGATAGCAACACTTTTACTTTGCTTTCACAAAGTGGTGCTTTTTGTAGATCTCTCCTTTTCCTCGCAGGATATTTCTTTGTAACTTGTGAGCTGTTTGTGTCGTATTACAAGATGTGTTACACCTGCACTGCAGATCAAAGGACAGCGTTGAAGGATGGGCCGGTTTATTGTCCATTGGAGTCTATAAGAGAGGGATTAAGAATATTGGTTTACAGTAAGTATCGATTTTGATTAAGCAGAACGACTTTAACAGACTATGGAGAATATTCAACTGATCGGGACAGCAATGGATTTAAATACCACCACTTTCAAAAAATGAATAAAGGGCAACAGTGCATGTTAGTGTCTTTAGTTCTTATAATGTTTGTAGAAATATTTAAATGTGTAAGATTCATATTTTTAATTATTTAAATGGTGGTGACATTGAGATCCACAGCTGATTATTTTAGCCAAGATCCTTTTCTTTAATGAGACCAAGACACAACCATTCTATGTAGCCGGGAAAACAGGATAGAGGCTTTTCATGCAAGTGCAGCACTGTGTAATAAATCAACAGTCAGCATGCAGGCTGAGCTCCAGCACTAACGCTGTGTAATAAATCAACAGTCAGCATGCAGGCTGAGCTCCAGCACTAACACTGTGTAATAAATCAACAGTCAGCATGCAGGCTGAGCTCCAGCACTAACACTGTGTAATAAATCAACAGTCAGCATGCATGCTGAGCTCCAGCACTAAGACTGTGTAATAAATCAACAGTCAGCATGCAGGCTGAGCTCCAGCACTAACACTGTGTAATAAATCAACAGTCAGCATGCAGGCTGAGCTCCAGCACTAACACTGTGTAATAAATCAACAGTCAGAATTAAGGCTGAGCTCCAGCACTAACACTGTGTAATAAATGAACAGTCAGCATGCAGGCTGAGCTCCAGCACTAACACTGTGTAATAAGTCAACAGTCAGCATGCAGGCTGAGCTCCAGCACAAATTCCACACTCTTAGAGTCTGTTTTTCACAACATGCAAAAGTACCTTATTTCAGGTTATGGTACAGCTGTAATTGAAGTAGGGCCCTTAGAGTTTGCAGGTGTATCAAAGTAGTACAGATTCAGATCATGAACCTTAGTGCCTTTATGTAGTATGTGAGGGAAAACAATTCTGAAAGCCCTGCCGGTGTGAAATGTGTGTGTGGAATATTGGTTCAGCAGGGAAGGGGTTAAATTATTCCCTGTCAAAACACGTGGGAATTTGGGATGATTAATTAGGCTCCAGCCACAGGTGTATAAAAAGGGTGCTAATAATAGAATTAAAGTTGGTGATTGAGGTGGAGTTATGTGTTGCCGCGTCGCTGTGTTGACTTTTTGTTTTGGCCCTTGTGCCATTTTGTTTGTTAAATGTGTTTTTGTACTGTTTGTTTGTTTATTAAAAGTGTGCATTAACGCTTGAAACTGCAGCTTCTGTGTCTCTGAGTCTCTCTACCTAGCTTGGCCATGACGATACCCTGTCACAAGGTGTAAAACAGTGGTATAGGCAGACTGGACAAGTAGAAATAATAATAAATCAGACAACTTAGATCAAAATATTTTATTATGCAAAACAATTTTAAAAAACACAACCAAAAGAAAAGCCCTTTCATCTCTGTGGTAAATAATAAAAAGCGTGTTTGATCAATGAACGCAGTAGGGATTCAAGGAAATGCATGCACATGGATTAGGGAGTGGTTAACATGTAGAAAACAGAAAGTACTGATTAGAGGAGAAACCTCGAAATGGAGTGAGGTAACCAGTGGTGTACCACAGGGATCAGTATTAGGTCCTCTGCTATTCCTAATCTACATTAATGATTTAGACTCTGGTATAGTAAGCAAACTCGTTAAATTTGCAGACGACACAAAAATAGGAGGAGTGGCAGACACTGTTGAAGCAGCAAAGGTCATTCAAAATGATCTAGACCGCATTCAAAATTGGGCAGACACATGGCAAATGAAATTTAATAGAGAAAAGTGTAAAGTATTGCATGCAGGAAATAAAAATGTTCATTATAAATATCATATGGGAGATAGTGAAATTGAAGAAGGGAACTATGAAAAAGACCTAGGAGTTTATGTTGACTCAGAAATGTCTTCATCTAGACAATGTGGGGAAGCTATAAAAAAGGCTAACAAGATGCTTGGATATATTGTGAGAAGTGTTGAATTTAAATCAAGGGAAGTAATGTTAAAACTCTACAATGCATTAGTAAGACCTCACCTAGAATATTGTGTTCAGTTCTGGTCACCTCGTTACAAAAAGGATATTGCTGCTCTAGAAAGAGTGCAAAGAAGAGTAACCAGAATTATCCCGGGTTTAAAAGGCATGTCGTATGCAGACAGGCTAAAAGAATTGAATCTATTCAGTCTTGAACAAAGAAGACTACGCGGCGATCTGATTCAAACATTCAAAATCCTAAAAGGTATAGACAATGTCAACCCGGGGGACTTTTTTGACTTGAAAAAAGAAACAAGGACCAGGGGTCATAAATGGAGATTAGATAAAGGGGCATTCAGAACAGCAAATAGGAGGCACTTTTTTACACAGAGAATTGTGAGGGTCTGGAACCAACTCCCCAGTAATGTTGTTGAAGCGGACACCCTGGGATCCTTCAAGAAGCTGCTTGATGAGATTCTGGGATCAATAAGCTACTAACAACCAAACAAGCAAGATGGGCTGAATGGCCTCCTCTCGTTTGTAAACTTTCTTCTTAATGAAGCTAACAGTAACCCTGCAATGTCAGCAGCACTCTACAGCTCTGTGCTGTAAGTTCAGTGTGCAAGATGGAAACCAGAATACATCTCTGACATTGTTGTGTGAATTATGAATCACCCTGCAGTGTATCAAGTTCATGCTCCCTCTTGTAACATTGCTAATTTCCTGTTCCCACAACTCACCACTCATTCAGAGCACCAGCTTTGTTACAAGCTGGAGCCTGATCTGGATACACTGTGATGTTTTTAGAGAATGGATCTTCTCCTGAAAAAACACTCCAGAGAAATGTATTTCCATGATGTGTGAAAAAAACACAAATAAATTGAAGAATGAAAAACAGACACAGCAAAAGCAAAGTATTGGGTTTCTAGTAAACACTGCAGGGTGTTCATTAACACTTTATACAATCAGCAATGTTGAATTCAGAAACTTGTTAAAAAACAACTAAATGTCATGCAGCCTTACAATAAGCTTGTACATGCTATCAGAGAACACAAGATAGCAACACTTTTACTTTGCTTTCACAAAGTGGTGCCTTTTGTAGCTCTCTCCTTTTCCTCGCAGGATATTTCTTTGTAACGTGTGAGTTGTTTGTGTCGTATTACAAGATGTGTTACACCTGCACTGCAGATCAAAGGACAGCGTTGAAGGATGGGCCGGTTTATTGTCCATTGGCCTCTATAAGAGAGGGATTAAGAATATTGGTTTACAGTAAGTATCGATTTTGATTAAGCAGAACGACTTTAAGAGACTATGGAGAATATTCAACTGATCGGGACAGCAATGGATTTAAATACCACCACTTTCAAAAAATGAATAAAGGGCAACAGTGCATGTTAGTGTCTTTAGTTCTTATAATGTTTGTAGAAATATTTAAATGTGTAAGATTCATATTTTTAATTATTTAAATGGTGGTGACATTGAGATCCACAGCTGATTATTTTAGCCAAGATCCTTTTCTTTAATGAGACCAAGACACAACCATTCTATGTAGCCGGGAAAACAGGATAGAGGCTTTTCATGCAAGTGCAGCACTGTGTAATAAATCAACAGTCAGCATGCAGGCTGAGCTCCAGCACTAACGCTGTGTAATAAATCAACAGTCAGCATGCAGGCTGAGCTCCAGCACTAACACTGTGTAATAAATCAACAGTCAGCATGCAGGCTGAGCTCCAGCACTAACACTGTGTAATAAATCAACAGTCAGCATGCATGCTGAGCTCCAGCACTAAGACTGTGTAATAAATCAACAGTCAGCTTGCAGGCTGAGCTCCAGCACTAACACTGTGTAATAAATCAACAGTCAGCATGCAGGCTGAGCTCCAGCACTAACACTGTGTAATAAATCAACAGTCAGAATGCAGGCTGAGCTCCAGCACTAACACTGTGTAATAAATGAACAGTCAGCATGCAGGCTGAGCTCCAGCACTAACACTGTGTAATAAGTCAACAGTCAGCATGCAGGCTGAGCTCCAGCACTAACGCTGTGTAATAAATGAACAGTCAGCATGCAGGCTGAGCTCCAGCTCTATCACTGTGTAATAAATGAACAGTCAGCACGCAGGCTGAGCTCCAGCACTAACACTGTGTAATAAATCAACAGTCAGCATGCAGGCTGAGCTCCAACACTAACACTGTGTAATAAATGAACAGTCAGCACGCAGGCTGAGCTCCAGCACTTACACTGTGTAATAAATCAACAGTCAGCATGCAGGCTGAGCTCCAGCACTAACACTGTGTAATAAATCAACAGTCAGCACGCAGGCTGAGCTCCAGCACTAACACTGTGTAATAAATCAACAGTCAGCATACAGGCTGAGCTCCAGCACTAACACTGTGTAATAAATCAACAGTCAGCATGCAGGCTGAGCTCCAGCACTAACACTGTGGCAGCCAGTAAACAGTTATTTATGAGCTTATGCCTAAATTTGATTCCTCCCCAAACTTAATTCAAAGTAAAGAAATTGCATAACAGCAGTGAAAGGGTAAACCGTGGATATTCACCTTCACTTATTATAAATCATTGAAACAAAAGCTTTGAAAACTACAAGAAATACCAACAGGAATACAAATAAAGTTTTATTTATTTAAAAGCATTTATAAGGGATTATTAAACATTAGCATTTAATATGTAATACATTTAATACAGTTTCACAATTTACAAATCAATCCTAATCCTCTGATGTTAGCTGTGCCAGAGACATAGTTTGTGAGACAGTGTGTAAGGGGCAGCTGGAAAGCTTGAGATAACATAGCAGACATAACAACAGGGCAGTCCATGCTCTGTGTGCAGCTAAGCATATCGCATGGAAACCCATCAGAACCCAGGGGCTGGGACTCTTCAAGCGCATGAGCCAGTGCTGCTCATAGCCTGGCTGTGCGAGACGTGTACAGAGTTCATTTTAGCAAGCTTAGAAAGGAGCTTAAAACACTGCTTCAGCAAACCACAGGATTTAAAATAGAAATGTTAAGAGGCCATCAACACACAACATGTCATTTGGTGGTTACAGTGTGCCCTGATGAAAAGAAGCAAATATGTAATGTGTGTGAGATAACAGACTCAACACTGTTATTTATTTGCAGTTTGGTAACTTTATTGGTTGTGTTTTTGTTTCTATCAAATGAGGAAAAAAGTGCCTTTTTGCTTATTGTCTCTGATTAAGTTTGCAGCACTTTATTTATTATTTTTTTAATGGTGGACTTTTGTGATAGACGCTTCCTGCACCTAGAAATAACTTAGCATCCCATCAGAGAAGCTAAACAGAAATTCCAAAGAACAGATTGCCAACCACAGCATGTGTTAAAAAACAAAGAATCGAGCAGCACTTTGAACACCTGCATCTGAGATCTGAGAGCAGGTGCTCAGAAAATGAGCACTTTTAAAATTTTTGTACATAGTCATTTTTACTTCACGTCAGTACAAAATAACTGTGAATTCAAAAAAGTAGATTGCATCAACAGTAAAATCACAGGTCATTTTAAATGTAAAAATCTGTAATATGGAACAGAAAGAAACATTAGTAACTGTCTGCCGTGTAGTGTGTGACAAGACCAGGAAGCAGTACACAAAACTCTGAAATGAGGGGCTGAACACTGCTGCAGCAGTATGTTTATTAAATAAAAACAAAAGACTTTTCAAACTAAATAAAACACTGTTGTAAACACAAAACAGAAGGGCACACGCTCAAAACAAAAGGGCACACGGCCAAAATAAAAGGGTCACAAAACCAAATACAAAAAGTCTAATTAAACTAGTACCTTTGTAACAACTTCACAAAAGTTAGCAGCAATCATCTGTTTGGCGCTCTGTCGCTGAGAGTCTCTCTCCTGCTCCAACCACCCCCTTAGAGACCAGAGTGGGTCCTTATATACTGTGGCTGGAGCCTTAACTACCCATCAGTTCAAGCAATTCCCTCATTAAGGCTCCAGCTACATTCTTCTCAAGGTTTTTATGGATGGAGAATTCACCCTATCCTTGCCACAATACACAATTCAAAATAATAATGCATAATGCAAATAAATACACAAAAAGGTAACAACAATAATAATAATAATAATAATAATAATAATAATAATAATAATAATAATAATAATACAGTGCACATATGTACCCCGTCACAGTAACAGACACATTGAATAGACAGTATTAATTAAAAAGTGTTTTTATGAATGAAAAACAAACACGTATTAGGCAATACAAAAATAAATGTGTCATTACAGTACATTGGTTACAAATTCTCTTTTTAACATTACCTTTACTGTTTTACAGAGTTTGCAATCATCACTCTAATTCTGAGCAGTTCTGAGTTCTATTGCTCCAGTACTGAGTTTGTATCATATTCCTAATAACTCTGTCTTCACTTGGCTTTGAGCTTGTCTGGAGAATTGGAAATGTCTTCACTGGACACCCTTCCTCATTGAATTCAAACAATATCATCTTTCAACTCTGTGTTTGCTCTTTGCTGAGTTTACAAGATTCTCTTTTCCATTGACACATACGTAGTTTCCAGTATCACTCCTCTTAACTTGTTTAATGGAAAAGACGACATCTGGTAAGCCTTTGGGAACAGGTTGTGAATCGACAAGGTTGCATCCCTGAGTGAAGCTGCTATTATACATTTAAATTATACATCCATTCCTTCCATTGCACTCCGTCTGTCTAGCTGAAGTGTGCGCAAATAGCGTGACTCTGAAAATACTGTTTCTATGTGATATTACATAATCTATCAGTACAGAGCAGCTTAAAATAAAGGAATAATGCATGATAGGGCAACACACAACCTGGAGTGCATTATTCCTATTATGCAATGGCTCACACTGTAAAAATAGCAAATAAGACTCATTTCATATGTTTAAAGGTGATTTAATTAGACAAATGTGGAAATAACATTCCACCTCATAAAATAGTTCCTGTTTTCCATTTATAACTGTAATAAAGTATTAACTATGACAGCCTAATAATATATTAATGTTATGACTCAGGGGCGGTCCATTTAAGTATATGTTTAAGCCTGCTTTGAGCTCTAGGTAGCTGCTTATGCCGTACGGCTCTCCGGAGCTATTTCTGATTGTCATAAAATTGTCGTAGAACTGTATTAAGGTGTTCTATCATGACAGTTTTCAAGTCTATATTTGTGTTACTCTCACTCACCCAGTCATAAAATGCTTTGCCTGCCCAGTTGGTTTGTCATTCATGGATTTATCATTTCTGTCAAATATCTTGTCTAGGCTGTCAGTTTTTTTTCTCTCATTGAGAGGTGCTGTTTGGTCTCCTGGCTTCTCTGTGTTTTGATGGCTCTTTGCCAGACTAGCTTTCCAAAGTTGTCTTGTTGTTTAAGGTAAAATTCACTTCAGGAATTGTGTCATTTATTCTCTGTTATTGACAGTTGTGGCAGATTTATAAGTTTGTCTAGGTTTTCAGTGCCGGTACTAGATCCGTGATTTTATGCTGGATAACATCACGGGTCTTGTACAAGGCTGACCAATCAGAGCTCAGGAATTTTTCATGCAATTGTGTAATATACAGTAATAATACAGTAGACTCTTGCTCATCAGAAACCAATTGGGACTGGACCCAGTACTAAAATACCTTAATATAGAGACAGCCAGTTGCTAATCTTTGCACTGTGCTTAGATTTTACATTGAGATAAACTGAAGAACCATGGCTAATGTTTTTCACATCTCCTGGATTCTCTTTTCCATACATGCAGGTATAGTTTCCAGCATCATTCTTTCTGATGTCTTGTTTTATAAATGTGACAGCTCCCATTCCGACGGGCTCTGGCAGTGAACTGATCTCCTCTCTGTTTTTATATAAATGGAACCAATTCCTCTCCTTGTTCTCTGGTTGTTCTCCATGCACAGCTGATATCACACATGTGAATTCAATGGTCTCTCCTTCCACTACAGTCGTTTTACCAATCTGAAGTATCGTCATACCCAGTGGCTCTGTAATCATTTATAAAAATAATGAAAAATAACACATGACAGAAATATCTGTTAAGCAAGTAAGAACATGGACATTGTATAACTGAAATGTGTTATTAACCACAGATTACAATATTAGCATATATTACATGATGTAATAAGAAGAAGAAGAAGAAGAAGAAGAAGAAGAAGAAGAAGAAGAAGAAGAAGAAGAAGAAGAAGAAGAATACCCGTGCATGTGCTCAACCTGTATTAAACATGCTGATATCAGAACACTAAATAAGACACATGACTTGGACTGGTTAATCCAATAGGAATATTCAATTTAGCACTGAGTAAAGGCCAGTGCCTTTATCAGTATGATATGAAGATACTAGCCAAAGCCTTTGTCTTCTTGACTTTGTTTCTCTATAGTTTCATCTTTAAGGCAACAAAAATAAATATTTCTGATAGAAAAACAGAAGAGGTGAATATCACAAAGCTTTTATTCCAACCCGTTAATGTTAGCACTAGAAATCAACAACTAGAAATCAACAACCGAAGAATACCTAAGAGACCTTGCATTCAATTTCTGAGTTGTTTATTTCAGCTTTTATATGTTTAATGTGTGTGTGTTTATTCTTTCAGGAATAACAATGAGAAAGACACTTCAGAGTGAACAGCCATGTGAATTTCACTCTAAATGTTATTCATTTCTAATGTAATCAAGCATTAATCATTGTATCTTATTATGTGAACGTGTCAGAGACACACATACCTGTCCAAACCAGCAGCACGTCTCCAAGTGCAAAAACTGAAAAACAAATGAATCATTTTACAAATAAGAAAAGGAACATTTCCAATATACTGTCATAAACAAGTTATAAAATAAATAATACGTACGTATCATGGTTAATTTCCCATTCCAGGGCATATTAAAATGCAGTTTACTTAATCTTTGATACTAACACTATTCGTTTCCTCTATCTGTAACACAACTAAATATAACAGTGCACACTATGAGATTATAATACACCAATGGAAACTCATGCACAATAGAAATGTGTGTTTCCGTTATGCATGTCTGTTTCTGGCATAATCAAATGAATACCTGAAAACCTGAAAATGATTATTTAAAAAGAATAGGAAGAGTATGTACACACATAAAAAAGTAATGAAATAAATTAAACTTACAAAGCATTATTACATTAAAATCCCAAGTCATTTCTACAAGCTGTCCAGTGACTACTTATAGTGCACAGGTCCTCTATTTGTAACACACCTAAAGACACAGTAATGGAAATACCACAGCCCCCTGCATAGATATGGGGAGATAATACTGACCTAGTGTTTCCGTTCCACATGTAATTCTGATACAATCAAAGAAACAGATCAACAGCAATTCTTTATTGATCAGTTTAACTGTTTGTTATAAACTGTTTTAAAAAGTTCTGATGTGGTCCATGTTTGATGCCTCCTTAAACAGGTTTACACAACAATGGTGTAGTATGACTATGTCACAATATTGTATATGCACCAGTGAATCAGGTACTAAAATATCCCTACAAACAGTAAACATGACAGGTGTCTTAGAAACAGTGACCTCCACTTACTCTGCCATTTTCATATATCTTTTTACATTAATCTATTGCAACCCACATTTCAGGCTATAAAACTGATAACTCTCCTTCCTGCTTTCAGTTCCATACTTTCACTCAAATGAAGCTCTAGACGTATAAGAGTTGTAAGCAGCCATACAATGCATATAGTATTATTTATTTCTTAGCAGACACCATTATCCTTACAATTGTTACAAGATATCACATTATTTTTAAATACAATTACCCATTTATACTGTTTTTTGTTTTTTACTGGAACAATCTAGGTAAGGTACCTTGCTCAAGAATACAGCAGCAGTGTCCCCCACCTGGGATTGAATCCTCAACCCTCCGGTCAAGAGTCCAGAGCCCTAACCACTACTCCACACTGCTGCCCATATAGTAGGATGCCTTCACATATGACTTCTCGGTTTATAGTAGTCCCTGAACAAACAGTATAATTTCAAACCAGATATTCTTTGAAAGAAAAGTATATTGCTCAAACAGGTGTCCCATTGAATCATTTCATCAGGCACTGGAGTTTCAGCTGCATTGCATAAACCAAAGCGGAGTCGATTCATTTTATTTCATTCACAAAACCTAGTGCAGAGTTTGGGATCTATTTCCATCAGTCTTTGGCAGGGTTGAGGGTCAATCACCAGGCAGCGCCACTGAAAAAAAACAAAAAAAAAACAGCAGCACACACCCACACTCCCAGCAAGTTGTACCACATTCCAGTTCCTGGCTGAAACGGGCGCTCTTTTCTGATTTTGAATTACACTGTCCCTGCCTTTCTGTTTGGCTGACCACTCTCTCACAATCTAGTGAATAGAGGCCTTCAGGTCATTCACTCCCCTCTACTTTCTTCCAAGGCTTTCAAGATTTCCCCTACAGTATGTCCACCATATCTTCAGACATACTTATCATCTCTGTTCCTAAACTGACTCTTTACCAGTTTGTGGACAAGGGCAACCTGGAATGGATTTCAGAAAAATGCTGGATGAGTTGCTGGGGTTCTTCTGAAGCAATCATGGGCAGAGTGGGAAAGACAGCATATTGAACTGGAACATGTATAATGATATTGAAACATTAACACTTAACTACACTTAAGAATCAGAATCATTCAGACACACATTCCTTTCAATGTCTTTACTTATTTACTTCTGTTATAAAGGGAACAAATGCAAATGTATGGCTCATGGCTACAATACAATTTTGTCTATAACAATCCTTTGTCACTAAGTTTAGCTGCCGGACAATAACCTTCAGGACTTAGTGACAGTTTGAGGAACAGACGGATAACATGAGCAAACATAACAACAGTTAGGTACATACTGTGCATGCAGCTCAGCATATAGCAACGAAACCAGACGCTGAGTTCAGCACCCCTGACTCTGAAAGCACAAAGCAGACAATGCGTGGCTGAGGTGAAATAGAAATGACTAATATACAAACAGAAATTAATTATTTTTAGACATTAGACAGAAGTTCTGAGAAAGCCAATGCTACTCACAGCCTCATTGTGCAAGGCATATGCAGTGTTTAATTTTAGCATGTGTAGCGAGGTGACAAGAATGAGAGAACCTTGCTTAAGCAAACCACAGTATTTAAAACAGAAATGATAAAAGGCCATCAATACAAAACATGTCCGGTGGTGTTGGCCACGATGAAAAAAAAACAGTGAGTTGAGATCATAGATAAGAGAAAACACAACCACACAAATGCATATTGTACACTTTATAACAATGAAGTTAAATACATACAGAGCCATGCTCAAGTTGCTGTAGCTCAGAGATGTGACTGATTGAACAGACCCACATGAGCACTAATCATGGACTGCCTGTGTACCTTAGGTAAGGCAATCTAACACTACTGCTAACTGGGGTCTGTGTAACCCACTGCTGGTTATTGAAGTACATCTAATTGTTTTACAGTATGAACAGGAAACACATGAACAACAGTAAATAAAAATTATTTCTGGCTTCCATTCATAACACAACAGATTAGGTTCTCAAAGCTGTAATCAAGTTCTTTTGAAAGGAAAAAATAACATTTACAATTTTAAACAACTTTCAAGCTGGACATTCAGTCTTGGGCCTCTCTCAAGTATGCTGGCAGTTGTACAGAATTGCTTGATCATTAATGCTTGTAGGGGGCTAAGATGAGCCCACCAAACTTCACATACGTTTTCTAATTCCCATTCCAATGTTATGAATTAACGTCAGATTACCATTGCTATGTGTTTTGCTATACTGAACTTTGTGTATTGTCGTAAATGTTTTACTCCAGTTTCACTGTTGGGACTATTCTGAATTAACCCAATTCAGTCTGGAAAAAAGTGAAAAGAATTGTTCTATTCATTTAACTAAACTAGCTTTGTTTTAAAAATAGTAAACTCGATTCATTTTACTGAACTAGTTTTGCTTTAAAAATAGTAAACATTTTAGGACCTTTTCAGATATGGTTTGTTGCAAAATTAACCTAATTTTAGACCCTTTTGCATTCACACCACACCTCAGTGCAAACTAAATCACTTCATTGAGAATTCAGAACTGATCTTGCTTTCAAACAATAATGCAATGATTATCCAGATCTCTTTGTCATTTGGAGTAAGTGAGGCAGGCATAGTTGAAAGGTCATGTTGTCACATGATTTGAAAGCAATGAGGCAGGTTGTTCAGTTCTGGATCCTCAAAGCCAGGTAATATTTACAGAGAAATGATTTGGGTTAGGGTGAGGGTATAAAATAATAATATTAAAATAATATTGCATGAAAGAGTGCTATCAATGTGTCTTCTATTGTCTGACATATTCCACCACAGTCTCTTAGATTATTTATCTCAAATGGTTTGTCAGTTCTGAGCCAATAACTAAATTATTCTGGTAGGAATGAAAGCAGAGAGTACGTAGATAAAAGGGAAATATCATTTTGATTGACTATTCAGGTATTTTTCAAAACAACATTCATTTTTCCCCAGTGGTTTTCAGTATGTGGAAATTCTAACTGTTGCGTATGTTACATTGTCTTCATCAGGTGCAGAGCTGGGTTTCTTATTGGTGACACGGGCAGTGTTTATTTCTGAGTAGGTGAGTGTGTCGTCCTGTTGCTTTGAAGGCAGCTCCAGCTTATTCTGTAATAATTTAACAGATTGGAAAGTGATCAGGATGGCTAAACTGTACTAAAGGAATTGCCCAAACAAAGAGATACAAACAAATGAAAGAAGAACCTTTTATCCATCTGTAAATATATACCAGTAGCTGCACAATATCTTCTTATTATACCCTATCCACATCACTAAAAATAATACCTAAACAGTGCGCAATGTGTTGAAACCATGTCATTATCATTCACTTTGTTCACAGTCATGTTTTCAGCATGTGATTATCATGCATTATTTGGCTCATGTGAATGAGTTGTTAAGCTCAAGACAGACAGACAGGTGTGGCGTGGCACCGCTGGGTATTTTCACTGTGTGGTACCGCTAGTCTGCACCCGGACACACAGGAGCGGTATGCACTCCGCGGAACAGTAGTTGTCAGTACCACACCATAGGCTATGTTCTCGAATATAATTTACAAAATTTTTGCATCACCTTGTAAATATTAGGATGCAGACATAATTAAAAAAAAAAGCTATATGAACACAATTTCAAAATTTTATTTAACATCATGCAATCTAAGAAACTACAAAATGGTATGTCAAAAGTCTACTGGAAACTACAATAGTAGTACAGTATTTCATGTTAGATTTCAAAACTACAAAGTGATATGTAATTTCAGTATGTTCACGTAACATTATTAGTTGCAAACTTTTGGCCATAGTTGTAATGCCCCCCCCCCCTCATATAATCTACTAAATAAAAACACTGGTTTGTTTTTCAATGTTGTTTTTCTGTCATCTATATGCAGGTGTATGAAATGAGCGATCTGAGCTTAGCAAAGAAACATACAATATGTTGCTGACAGCAAGTAGCCTACTTCTAAAGTGTTAGAAAATATATCCTTTTACAGCCAGTTATTTAGTAAAAATGTAGTGAACTACAGAAACAATTTTTAAAAAAGCCAGGAAAGATGCTTATCAGGGGCGATGTATAAAATATTGACTTGCCTGGCCTTGTATGAAATACTGGAGGGATCAAACACATCAGGGTGCTTTGACACCTCCGTAGACAACAGTTTCATTCATGATTTTTCCTGGCAAACATGTGTTGTGCGCACTTGGCTGTGATTGCTTAATCTGTCCAGCACCACATGAAAGCAACGGCAGCGATACAGGTGGCAAAATGCCTTGCGTGCCGCGCCGCGTCTGTCTGTCCCGGGATTTAGACACACTCAAACTTCCTCTGTATCTATTAAAATCTGAAAGAACCTGTATATGTACAAGCAAATTGTCTGAGAGACATGTAACATATAGGACTCACCTCCGTGGCGTATGCAGAATCAGTCTGGACAACAGGGTCTGGAATGGAATTGTATCGAATAGATTAGTTTCCTAGTTTGAATGGTGGTGAAAACAGCTAGTGACACACTATGCATCAGTAACATCAAGATATATATTTTACACCAAAGGCTGAACAATGGAAGACTGCAGTAAACACTCACCCAAGAATCATGCTTTAATATAGAATTGAACATGATTGAGGGTCACAATAAATTGACACAGCGAGATGAAGAAGTCACCATCATTTAAACATACTTCATTTGTATCCATTGTGGTGAAGAATGCTGTGCCCTACCTCGTTTGGATTGCAGACACTTCAGCACTCCTCCTATCAGCAGAAACAACAGCACAAGGACCCCAGATCCTACCGTTGCACCCAGGTACAGAGCTAGAAGAGTTCCTGGGGAGATCCACATACAAATGGGATTCATTGTAAGATCCAGTTAAATATGTGTAAACAGATTCTATAATTCACTAATAACCTATTGACATAAAAGTGTGATCACAATGTGTTTAAAACAGATGTAATCCAATCCTGTTTTTACAGTGACTTGATCTTGCAGTATGTGAATAGGGTACATACAATATGCTCCACAGTGAAGACATACATTCTTCGTTTTTGAGCAGTTACACCAAACACACAATAATCAAGTTTTCCAGAAAGCCTAGTTTTTGGAGTTGGTTTAATCTGGTATGAAAATGTCCATATGTACCACCAATAATCAGAGCTGTGGCCATTCTGATTTCTAATTTCTGATACAGTATATATGTTACACTCAGAGTCAGGATTTGGTTAATCACCAACAAAAATAACAATTCGTGATTTGAACATTTAACAATTAAAATTAACATTAACATTTCAAATTATCAAAGAACGAAATGAAAGGTTAAATGAAAAATGTTCTCTTCGTGCAGCAGCAACAAGTTTTGTCAAACAAAGAAGTGCTTCTGTGCGAGTAAGCGAGTTCAGTGCAATTCTGAATCCCAAGCAGTAAGCCTTGCAAAAACAAATACAAAATTCAGTGATTTGTATGTTTTCTAAATTTTAAATTGTGATTTTTTAAAATGTCTTTATGTATCTAATTTGATTAACTACTTTCATTTTACTTCACTTTTATTATCTAAACAATCAAATCGATGTTTTACAATGAGGCTCAGTATCCCAGTGGATCTCTCAATATGGTTTCTTTTGAAAATGCCAATTTATCAAAGTTGTCATCATCTAAAATAAAAAAAAAACATTTAGGAAGGTGTTCTTGTTGTCAAAAGGCTGTCTCTTTATTCCAGAGGCGTGGCACTGTCTGCTGCTGATGGAGGGTCTGCAAAACCTGTTTTCTAAAAAGTGGTGGTACAGACCTTCCAGCGATTTATGAGAATATGAATAACATTTAATAAGCATACTTTTCTTTCTTTCTTTCTTTCTTTCGCTTAAAAAATGATTAGACAAACATGGATTGACATGTGGCTTTGCAGTTTAAATCTGTGTATACAGAACTCTTATAATATGAACAAAACAATCCATTTTAAATGTGTTAGTTTTTTCCTCTAAAGCTGTATTTTCTAAATAACAAGGTGGGAACAATCCAAACTCGCTTGAAGAATGTTTGCGGTCATTATCCTCCTAAATTGCTTACCACAGCCCCTGTGCAAATGATGCCACGGTCTCAATGGGTTAACTTCCTGCATAAATAATAAATACATCAATAATTAATCAATGACATGTATCTCGAACATAATTTACTGATTTTATGTCCATTCAATAAAATATATTGTATTAAAGTTTGTATTTCACTTGATGCCCATGTTTTGCTATTCGCAGATTGAGCAGCATCTTCAAAATCTTTTCGTTCTTTGATAAATTTTAAATGCTCAAATCGCAAGATGGTTATTTCTTATTTTATTTAATGGTTATTTAATGGTTAATCCTGACTGACTGTAACATATACACCAATTAGAACCTTTATTATCAACAACTTAAGAATTTACTTTGCTTTCTAAAACCTGGACTACTTTAAATAACTGTGTTTTCTATCAGTAAACTTATCACTTATTTTACACTTGCCGATCCCATTTGTCTGTTGGGTCTTGATAGATGTGTTTGGAGTTGTCATATCTTCTGTGGGAACATAAGCAACAATTTGTAGTAAATTATCACCATTGGGCTAAAAAAAAGTTGCCAACTGTTTAATAATTTTAATAATTCAGACTAACATTAATGTGATGATAATGTGTTCTTTGTAATGATGTGGATAGTGGAAGATCTAAATACCGCTCCTATAATATATAAACCTGATTATCTGTAGTCATGTTAAAAAGGGTTTCAATGAATCACTCTGGGGGAAGCATCAGAGGGAGTCATTTTGAGTGGCAGTATTTGGATCCACAGCTGTTCTCCTGTCCGGAGTTTTATCTACTTCCATCAAATCTTGTCACTTTCAATTAAACATATTTGGCCATAATATCAAAAGAATGGGTGAATGAATTTCCCCTATTAGCATACTGTATTAGCATAATGTTAGCGTGCTGTACTTCATGGTGAGTCCTGTCAGAATGGTTTCATTTGAAGAAACTAACCCATATATATATATATATATATATATATATATATATATATATATATATATATATATATATATATATATGCAATGATGGTTAACTATTTTGTTGAAAACTTTCTTTAAATCAGAAAACTGAATTGAAAAAAAACACAGACTTGCCTGTCGGTTTCTGTTTGGGTGGAGTTGTCGTATATTCTGTGGGAATATAAACAACAAAAACAACACAAATTAGAAACTAAAGCTGAGGTGGCAGTTTCTTTTCTAAATAATTAATAAACCTAGGACATCTGATTACCTCCCCAGATTTATGAACTACATGGAAATTGATCTTTGTCACATTTCAAAGCAATTTAGTGTCTGATTGAAACCACATGAGAGACACAATAGTTAACATGTCATCAAGCAGACAAACATACCAGCTTTAGAACACGTCATAGACTATTTAATGTTAGTCGTTGCAGTGCTGTACAGCACACAATGCAATAAGTAAATTATAGTGTAACACAGCAAGGAGGGGTTTAATCCTCCCTGCATGAAAAAACATGTGCGAATGCACATCTCTCAATTTAAATTGTTTTGCTTTATTGTTTAATTTAATTTGTTAATTGTTTTATTATTAATTATCCCCTGCACCTGGTAATTATTGTTAAATTAGAAACAGGTGCAGGTACTCAGGGCTGCTGAGTAGAAGGAGGCAGAAGGGGTGCTCTGCTTCCAAGCAGTCGTTAAAAGTGTGTACAGTGTAAACCTGTGTGGTTTTGTTGGAGTTGTGTAGCAGGTAAACGGCTTAGCCGTCCTGCCATTTAGTTTTATTTTTGTTTTTGTGTGATTATTAAAAAGAGCACGTCAGCACTTTAAACTCCATTTCTGTGTCCTTGGTTGGTGTTTTAAAGGGGCAACGAACCCGAGTGAGTAGTGGCTCGGTTACAATATATATATATATATATATATATATATATATATATATATATATATATATATATATATATATATATATATATATACAGACGTGCTCAAATTTGTTGGTACCCTTACAGCTCATTGAAATAATGCTTCATTCCTCCTGAAAAGTGATGAAATTAAAAGCTATTTTATCATGTATACTTGCATGCCTTTGGTATGTCATAGAATAAAGCAAAGAAGCTGTGAAAAGAGATGAATTATTGCTTATTCTACAAAGATATTCTAAAATGGCCTGGACACATTTGTTGGTACCCCTTAGAAAAGATAATAAATAATTGGATTATAGTGATATTTCAAACTAATTCATTTCTTTAATTAGTAAAACACATAAAACACATGTCTCCAATCTTGTAATCAGTCATTCAGCCTATTTTTAAATGGAAAAAAGTAGTCACTGTGCTGTTTGGTATCATTGTGTGCACCACACTGAACATGGACCAGAGAAAGCAAAGGAGAGAGTTGTCTGAGGAGATCAGAAAGAAAATAATAGACAAGCATGGTAAAGGTAAAGGCTACAAGACCATCTCCAAGCTGCTTGATGTTCCTGTGACAACAGTTGCAAATATTATTAAGAAGTTTAAGGTCCATGGAACTGTAGCCAACCTCCCTGGGCACGGCCGCAAGAGGAAAATCGACCCCAGATTGAACAGAAGGATAGTGCGAATGGTAGAAAAAGAACCAAGGATAACTGCCAAAGAGAAACAAGCTGAACTCCAAGGTGAAGGTACGTCAGTTTCTGATCACACCATACGTCGCTTTTTGAGCGAAAGTGGGCTCCATGGAAGAAGACCCAGGAGGACTCCACTTTTGAAAGAAAAACATAAAAAAGCCAGACTGGAATTTGCTAAAATGCATATTGACAAGCCACAATCCTTCTGGGAGAATGTCCTTTGGACAGATGAGTCAAAACTGGAGCTTTTTGGCAAGTCATATCAGCTCTATGTTCACAGACGAAAAAATGAAGCTTTCAAAGAAAAGAACACCATACCTACAGTGAAACATGGAGGAGGCTCGGTTGTGTTTTGGGGCTGCTTTGCTGCACCTGGCACAGGGTGCCTTGAATCTGTGCAGGGCACAATGAAAACTCAAGACTATCAAGGCATTCTGGAGCGAAACGTACTACCCAGTGTCAGAAAGCTCTGTCTCAGTCGCAGGTCATGGGTCCTCCAACAGGATAATGACCCAAAACACACAGCTAAAAGCACCCAAGAATAGATAAGAACAAAACATTGGACTATTCTGAAGTGGCCTTCTATGAGTCCTGATCTGAATCCTATCGAACATCTATGGAAAGAGCTGAAACTTGCAGTCTGGAGTAGGCACCCATCAAACCTGAGACAGCTGGAGCAGTTTGCTCAGGAAGAGTGGGCCAAACTACTTGTTAACAGGTGCAGAAGTCTCATTGAGAGCTACAGAAAACGTTTGATTGCAGTGATTGCCTCTAAAGGTTGTGCAACAAAATATTAGGTTAGCGGTCCCATCATTTTTGTCCATGCCATTTTCATTTGTTTTATTATTTACAATATTATGTTGAATAAAAAATCAAAAGAAAGTCTGATTTCTATTAAATATGGAATAAACAATGGTGGATGCCAATTACTTTTGTCAGTTTCAAGTTATTTCAGAGAAAATTGTGCATTCTTCGTTTTTTGTGGAGGGGTACCAACAAATTTGAGCACGTCTGTGTATATATATATATATATATATATATATATATATATATATATATATATATATATATATCAAACATTAAGTTTTTTTATTATATTTATTTTCCTATACCATATGTCCCAAAAGTATTTTTAATTTTAATCTTTACGATTTTAGCGGAGCTCCACCTATGACATTTGTCATTAGTTTCATCTTACTAAAAATACTGAAAAGAAGACTCACAAACACCTTTACAGATGTTGTTTTTCACAAAGTCCCCTCATCTGATGATTAAAAGATGGAGGCTGTATGGGCCACCGCTTAGATCAACTGAGTCGACCACACTGTGTCACAAAGTATTCAGCTCAGTCCTTACCTGTCACATGAAGGTAGACTGGGCGACTGCGTTTGCTGTTTGTCGAGTTTACAAGCTTCTCTTTTCCATAGATACAGGTGTAGTTTCCAGTATCATTCCTCGTAACATTTTTAATGGAAAACGTGACACCTGGTACGTCTTTGGGATGGGGTTGTGAATCGACAAGGCTTTCAGTTTTATATAGATGGAAAAATCCTTCTTTTCCTGTTGCTTCTCTGAGTTCAGCTGGTATCATACATTTAAATGATACATCCATTCCTTCCATTGGGCTCGGTTTGTCTAGCTGAAGTGTGAGCGTATCTAAAAATAACAAACAGACTCTTACTAATCCAAACCCTGTTCCGATTAGTGGTTTGATCGTAACCTGTACCATATTAAAAACACTTTATCTAGTCTTATGTTTGATATTTGTTTAAGTTATAGTTCATGATAAATCAGAACCATTTTAATTAATCATTCAGAGACAGCTATTTCATACATTCTCACATAATTATAAGATTGAACTTTCTCCATCCGATATCAGCAAGCATTTAATTACCAGAGCATGGATTGGATTAGTGGGAGTTTAGAGTATGAGAAATTTAGCTGAAATATCTTAAAACAGTTTTAATACTAGTTTTAAAAACTCATCAATTGACTGAAGGAGCAGTATATTATGTATATACATTTCAAGTACAATAACATTATTTGAATGATTTAGGATCTAAAAGTTGTAACACAAATCCATTTAAAAATAAACCCATCTATTTAGAACAAAGCCAAGCATTTACAAATTGTTTTTTGTAATTTTTTGTTATAGTTAAAAACACCTTATCTAGTCCTATGTTTGATATTTTTAATGTTAATCAGTTTCTTTCTTTCACAGAAAGTTACATTCATGTCTTTTATCATTATTTGTACTTACCGTGTACATTGAGATAAACTGAAGAACCATGGCTGATGTTTTTCACATCTCCTGGATTCTCATTTCCATACATGCAGGTATAGTTTCCAGTGTCATTCTTTCTGATGTCTTGTTTTATAAATGTGACAGCTCCCATTCCTCCGGGCTCCAGCAGTGAGCTGATCTTCTCTCTGTTTTTATATAAATGGAACCAATTCCTCTCCTTGTTCTCTGGTTGTTCTCCGTGCACAGCTGATATCACACATTTGAATTCAACCTTCTCCCCTTCCAGTACAGTCATTATCCCAATTTGAATCATAGCTGTACGGAGTGGCTCTGTAAAAAAATTACAAATAACATGACAGAGAATAATCTGTCAAGCAAATAAGAACATGATCATATGGACACGTATCTGTTTGAAACACGCAGTTTCAGAATATTAAAAAGACAATTTCTTCTCTGAAAACTCCACTTTTCTGTGTTCATGTGATCTGGAACATTTAATCCAATAACAATAGTACAGTTTTTTTGTGTGTTTCAAAAGGCATTATAAAAGTTAAATTCAGTAAAAAAAAAAATCAGTTATCTGTAACCAGAAGAAAAGTTTAGATATGTTTAATTATTTTTTGTTATGGTCTTGTGCGTTTGTGTTGTAGATGTTATGTAAGAAGTGTATAAAAGTGAAGATGTTGAGGAATTCCGTACAAGACAACGTTTAAATTAAGTCATCTCTATTTATGAACGTGGTTAAAACCAGGGTCACTTAAAAAGCAAATTTATCAGAGACACCTCCGCAAATGTTAATACATTTATCAGTAATATTATAAACACATGTTTATTGCATGTAGCTATTTCAAATTGGCCCTAGTTCAAGCATTTCAGAATAGTAACAGTGATGCCATTTGGTAGAAAAACACAACTATCATCTGCACCACTTCTTTCTGAAAAGATAAAGACACCCATTAATGTGAGAAAACTAGAAATAAACAACATAAGAATACCTAAGAATTCAATTCCTGAATTTCAGGTTGGGTTACTTCATTGTGTGTGTTTATTCTTTCATGGATAATGGTGTAAATGGAGTAAATGTCTGTGAATTTCACCCTAAATGTTATTCATTTCTAATGTAATCAAGCTTTAAATCATTGTATCTTATTATGTGAACGTGTCAGAGACACACATACCTGTCAAAACCAGCAGCACATCTCCAAGTGCAAAAACTGAAAAACAAATGAATCATTTTACAAATAAGAAAAGCAACATTTCAAATTTACTGACATAAAAAAAGTATTAAAGACATAATACTTACATAGCATGATTAAGTTAACTTTCCAAGGCATATTAGAATGCTGTTGAACTAATTTTTGAAACTAACACTATACAGTTCCTCAATCTGTAACACAACTAAATGTAACAGTGCATACTATGAGATTATAATACAGTAATGGGAACTCATGCGCAATAGAAATGTGTGTTTCCTTTATGTAACTACTGTACTGCACACACTGTAAGCCCACACATGTGGCCATCAAGGTATATCAATTTATAGGCCTGGATTAACAGCATGTGAGTGGCTCTTAACACAAGGTGTTCTGTGGCGGGAACTGTTTATATTTGACTATTTCTATTTCAACATCATTTCTTATAAGACTGTATCAGGTGGGGGAGGGGGACTTTTCTTTATAAACATGTTGACGAACGTTTATGTGAATGAATTACTGTTAGTAGTTTAATATTGATGTTATGTTATTTATTGAAAATTAATTTTTAAAAAATAAAGAAAGAAAGATGATGTGCAGCAAAGGTGTGTAACCAGGATCTGGGTCCTTTATGGTGTTACTAAAGCGGTTCTGGGCCAGAATGTGTTAATGACAGTGGTTCTCATTCCTAAAACATTCTTCTAAAGTGTATGTAACTTCCTCTGCTGTTTTTTTTTATACAACTGTATTTATTAAAATGCCATTCTGGGCCATTCCGGCTTTTACTCCATCCCAACAAATGTTAACCTATTAAGTGTGGTTCGGGGGTGGGAGCTAGGCTCCTCACTGCCCTCTGATCTCCTATCATCAATCAAATCTACTTCCTATTTAAACATTAGTCACACCCTATTCCTCTGTCTTGTGATTTTTCATTTTGGTTGTGAACCTAAGCAGATAGCAAGACCCCCAGCAATTTCTTTCAGAGTAAAGAATTAATGAAAAATCAAGTATGGTGTACTTACCACACATCTCTTCCTCGGATTCAGAGATTTTCAAAGATAACTTCTTGTCTGTGTCGGAATATTCTCTGACAGCTTTAACCCATGGTATGGTCAGCCCACCATTCTTTCCTCTATCAGACGTCGCAGTAACATGTGAACAGGTGCCTCCCAAGCAGGACAGCATACTACCCACCGTCCAAGGAGCCAATCCCCATCGATCTAAGTGGCTCCAGGCCCAGGATACACCTCCAGAGCGACAGTACTTTAAAGACTGGACTCAACAAACTCAGAAAGATCCTCCTCAAAAACGGCAGTGAGATCCCGGCAAGGAGCAATCAGGAAACCCAAGAGATTCTACCCAAGAAAACTCCCCAGCCGTGCTCGGCTGTTCAGAGGCCCAGGTCAGACAGCAGGTAGACTGTCTCAGACCAAGCTACTCAAATAGCCAGCACATCAGGTCAGCAAGCAGCCGCTCCAGTCAACGAAACTCAGCAGGAACACTCTCGGATTTTTAATGAAATAAAAGTATTCATGCCACCATTTGCGGATACCTTATCCTCAGTCAATACCAAACTCAACTTGGATAAACGGGTGTCCAACATCAAGCAAGCGAAGCAAGGTTCTGCAGTTAAAGTATTTTCTTCCATTCCTGCACTAAACTCAGCTGCCTCTGTAGCAGCTACAGTCACTCCCAGTTTGATACCAACCCCGGTCCTTATGGTCGAGCCTCTGATCTACAACCTTGCAACTGCCACAGCATATGGTTCCTTCACCTCAACCACTGCCCGTCGTCACTCAGTATCCCCACAGATTTGGCAAAGCATAATTGAAGGAAAGGACGTTAATCTGGTTTCTCTGTTAATGGCTACATCTGAATTTCTGGACCATAGAGTGGTGGAATGTGGAGATTTATCAGTCACGCTGAAATCCAGAGACAGGGATGTGCTATGTTCAGTATACCCAAACCGCAGACAAGAACTAGATTCTTACAAATTCTACATAGTGGAGCTATCTGTCAGATATGGAGGAACCATGTTTTTCAACCGATCATTTACAGCAAAAGCAGCAGCTATTTTGGCATCAGATAACCACATCATCGACTGGGCATAACCTGATTTAGATCTGTTCAACAGGATTTTCAGCACTCTCAGAGCCAATGCATGTGGGGTCTACGCTTCCACTGGCTATTCAATCTCTCTCTGCCCAAATGCTGCTATAGCATCAACCTCCTCCAGATCAGCAATTGGCATCACTCCTCCCTGTTTCTATAACAGAATATCGATCCCTAACTCCATCCATTCTTCAGCCCTGAGCAATCTACAAGGGAAGACAAAGAACAGGCAAATAATCAGATTCACAGGAGGAAAGCACATCTGTAATAATGTCAGCTCAGGTATATGTACTTTTAAACAGTGCAAAAACATCCATGTGTGCGGTTTCTGTGGGTCACCCATTCCAAAGCCATCTTCCCAGTAACTCCAAAGTTACTCTCTCCAACACTTAAACTTCCTCATGACCAGTTTTCTCTACACTACATTACCATCTCAGACGCAATTCATTCAATTAAATTAGCAGGTCTTGGTTCCTAGTTAGCAAAAGCAGATATATCAGACACATTTAACCCCTTGCAGTCCATTTATTAAATGCGTGTCAGGCACGCCAGGTCTAATTTATTTTCACACGCGAAGTTAATTTTAGACGCGCTGTTTAAAAGTATTTTTTTTCACAGTCAAACGGGTTTAAATGGCCCTGCATATCAACAAAGCACTCACTAGGCATCTCCAGCCCCGCCCCACCCTTTCGTTCGCTATAGCTTTCACCTATGTAAGAAATAAATAATAATAATAATAATAATAGTCGTACATACCGATCAATCATCTCCTGATCACTCGTTTTATCACCAAACTCCTCAATAATGCGATCCAAGTCATTATTTTATTACTATAACATCTCAAAAAAGCTCTGCAAATGTCCGTGTTCTCTGTGCGCTGATTCACAGGCAGCCAGCTTGTTTACTTACGACTGCCCCATTATCTGATACCAGGGCCATGTATGACTATTCATGAGATACGCCTTTTTTTTTTCGACTTGTCTCGGCTACTGTCATTCCCACTCGGCCATTGAATGGTTTTCTCGACTTTTTCTATAATGATGTCGGACAGGGTCCGACAATGGACCTGATAGGAATAATTGCAATGTCGAACCAGGTCCGACAATGGACCGCAAAGGGTTAAAGTAATGCCAATCCATCTCCGTCACCTGTTTGGGATATGCTGGGAAGGAACATTTTCTTTTTTTAACTTCTGGCTGCTGCAGCAGCCCGAAAATATTTGATACGCTTTATGCTGGATACTTCTCAATTCATATCATGGTCCATTTCTGCTCCACCTACTCGATGACTTTCACTTGATCTCTCCTCCCTCAGGTCCACCAACAGAAGCGGTCACCAATCTTAAAAGTTTATTTTTAGAAGTTGGTGTCCTGCTTTCAGAGGAAAAAACAATCATCCGCCTTCTTTCAATGTAATTTCTGTGAATCATACTGGACACAGAAAAGTTATCTTTTAGTATCTAAACTCGACCATATTCGTTCCCTTACTCAGAACTTTCAGATTATTATTATTTATTTATTAGAAGACACCCTTATCCAGGGTGACTTACAATTGTTACAAGATATCACATTATTTTTGCATACTATTACATTATTTTTTACATATTATTTTTACATACAATTACCCATCTATACAGTTGGGTTTTTACTGGAGCAATCTAAGTAAAGTACCTTGCTCAAGGGTACAGCAGCAGTGTCCCCCATCTGGGATTGAACCCACAACCCTCCGGTCAAAAGTCCAGAGCCCTAACCACTACTCCACACTGCTGCCCCAGATCAGTAAAACAATCAGGAAACGTGCACTCCACTCCTGTGCTGGGCCATTTCAGTTTTGCTATTCGCATTATCCACCAGGGACGGACATTTATATGTCGATTACTCGCTGTGTCATCAACAGCACAAAACTTGGACTCCTACATCAGTATTTCATTAGAAGCTAGGAAAGACATTAAAATGTGGTCTGCTGTCATACTCATCTTAGATTCCCTCTTTAACCTCTTCCTGTGCATTTCCAAAACGATCAGCTTCGGCAAGGTCAATTTACTTAGCTCTCCTCTATGCCCATATGCTTCCATGCAGAAATATATCGCAGAACACAAACCTATTTCAAATTCTGACCCCCTGTTCATCGATTCAAACCAGACTGTTATATCCAGACATTGGTACACATCTCATCTGTCCACATTGGTTTAAAGAGCAGGACTTCCCCCGCAATTCCATACTCCACATCCATTCAGAATCAGGGCAGCCACATCAGCAGCAACAGCAAAGATTAACCAGCATCTAATTAAAATTATGGGCACTGGACCGCATCAGCAGTTGAATCATACATACGTTCTTCCCCAGATCTCTTCTGCACAACCGTCTATTGCTAGTATGTCCAGAGTGGGGACAACCCTTCCATCGGGACCACCAAAGGTTTCCCCCAAAAAAGAAAGTTTTTTTTTCCTTTCCACTGAGCGGAGGGTCTTCACATAGTTAGTAGGGAGCCAGTTACTAACCCTCTTTGTTGTGTTAAATGTTTTCTTTCTTTTTGTTTGTATATGCATTGGAGGTTATTTTGTTTGTCTGCACTCATCTTTAGCAGGGAGCCGGGGGTCCATCCTTTTGGTGGGTTAGTGTCACACTTTCTCGACTTTTGCTATGCTTCCTTTAGCTACATGAGGGAGGTTCTCTTAGTGAGTAAGAGGGGACCCCCAGCCAAACCCAGTTAAATGTTTTCTTTCTTTTTGTTTGTATATGCATTGGAGGTTATTTTGTTTGTCTGCACTCATCTTTAGCAGGGAGCCGGGGGTCCATCCTTTTGGTGGGTTAGTGTCACACTTTCTCGACTTTTGCTATGCTTCCTTTAGCTACATGAGGGAGGTTCTCTTAGTGAGTAAGAGGGGACCCCCAGCCAAACCCAATCTTTAAGCATCTCATGTGCTATTGCTTCCCTTGCAATCTGAGGATCTAAGCTTATTCTAGCTAACTCACAGAAGGAGCTCTTTCTTTGTAACAAGAGGCAATCTTCTCGTTTCAGGTTCTCTGGGGGTGCGTTTCTCCCTCTGTTCCAAATGCTTCTTGCGAAGTTGCTGTAAAATGTAACTGTAACTGTAAAATATATACTCTCCTTGGTAAATTCTTCTCAGTGCATTCTTTGTAAAATACCCAGGAGTTGATGGCTGCTAGGTCCAATGCATTGTAAAACACCTGAACAGACCACCGTCAGGATCCAGCTTTCATGGAATACTTCCGTGCCATCTGATCAAAAACATCAACTCCATATTTTATTGCATTGTAAAACTTGATCAGTCATTCACTCAGGCAGAGAGTAGAGACTAATCTGATTACAGCTAAACACATTGCAGACTGGTAAATAAAAATAATAAAGTAGAATACTGTTCTGTATAATCAAAATACAATTGTTTTCTGTGTGGCCATCAATGTGACTGCTCCCGGGGCTTTTTGGTATAATGTAATATATCTCCTTTATTTCTGCACTCCTGCATTTCATGCTTTGTGAGAATATTTAATACATACGGACAGAAAGGTACATGAACGCACAGCCCCATATGTGTTACACGACTAGAGAAAATTACAATTTAAAACCAAAAACTGACAAAGTGATTTACATGATACAGTAAAAAAAACAATGCATAATACATTAAATACAGTGAAAAACATTGCATAATAAATACAAGGCTAGGATGTGAAAATTCTAAAACATAGTGGATGCATAAAAAAGTATATCTGGGCAGCAGTGTGGAGTAGTGGTTAGGGGCTCTGGACTCTTGACCGGAGGGTTGTGGGTTCAATCCCTGGTGGAGGACACTGTTGCTGTACCCTTGAGCAAGGTACTTTACTTAGATTGCTCCAGTAAAAACCCAACTGTATAGATGGGTAATTGTATGTAAAATAATAATGTGATATCTGTATAATGTGAAATAATGTATAATGTGATATCTTGTAACCGTTGTAAGTCACCCTGGATAAGGGCGTTTGCTAAGAAATAAATAATAATAATAATAATCTGTCTTAAAGAGCATGGAAAGCACAAGAGAACAAGTGGGTCTTGAGAGTTGATTTAAAGCGAGTGACGGTGGGAGCATCACGCACCAAAGCTGGGAGAGAGTCGGAGCCATGAAGTTAAACAAGTGTTCTCTAAGTGTAGTGCACTTTCGCTTGGGGCTAACAAGCAGGGACATAATCTTTGAGAGGTTTCCATGTTTTGAGAAAACCCCCCAGCTTCCCTCTAACATCTTGTAGTAACTAAGTTTGGAAATAGTAAAATTCATTTAATGCATTTAAAAAGTACTGTTTGTGATTTCTAGGGTTTACCATATGGCTCCAGATTAACCGAACGCTTTGAGACAGACCGGGATTTCAAAATTCCCCCTAAATTGAAAGTAATTCCCATATAAATGAGCTCCACCTTTGCTGAGATTAAACCTGCTGTGGTGGAATTGCTTGGGTGCAGCAAACAAGTCACACTGATCAGCTGCTGCTGATCAGATCTTAATGAACGAATAGCTAATCTATCGATAGAGCAACGAGATGATGCGATTGTATTTGCAGAATAATATGGGCGATTGAATTTTAACAAACAGAAAAAAGTAGCGACTGGCTGCAATTCATTCTTGGTATAATACAATTATTTGACGTGCATGCGTGTATTTAAGCACCATTATTAATTGTAGCTAAGGATGGTTCATTTACACCTTCATTTATTTCAATTTAGGGGCAAGTTTGAAATCCCGTTCTGTCTCACAGCGTCCGGTTAATCTGGAGCCACATGGTAACCCTATGATTTCTCATTTGAATAGAAAACCGTTGTGGACAGTCCAAACTGATTTACATGGATGATGCTGTTTTATAGCTAACTCCTCATTTCACATCACTATAAAGGAAGTGTAAAATATGGAGCTAAATTGATTCTTTTGCTCTTCTGGTCAGATTGGAAATTGGACCTTAGTAACAGGTGCACTGAGATAATGAGATGCACAGGAGCAAAAGCACCAGTGGAGCGAGGGATTGAAAATAGTATTGTGGAGCAAAGCTATGAAAAGTGGAGCAGTGCAAAATTAGCTCACAAGCAAAACAATTGAAAATTGGCCTGACAATGCAGAAGTTCATTCTCATTGATTGGTACTGAATTGTAAACGTGAGTGAAGGGCAGGTTTTCTTGTTTTGAAATCAACACGTTAATGAATGGGTTTATTGAATACCTGCTGATAAATACTTCTTAAAAACAATCCCGAGTACGAGTATCAGCACAGCCCTAGAAATGAATAGGGATGGAAGTCTGCACCGGGAGGCCTGCAGTCCGGAATGAGTTCCAGGAGGTCAGCCACAGACAGCTGATATCCCCCGTCGAGTGGCACGTTATCACACAGTGCCTTGTGACATGAAGGGTGTGTGTCTCTGAGCGAACCTGATGGAAAAACTGTCACCTCCCAAATGCTGAAATGTTGCATTGTGATATTTGTTGTGTCCTGTTTTGAGATTAGAGGAGAGAAGAAGATTTTGGTGTAGAGGGAAGACACATCTTACTGCTCTGCTCCTCATTTAATTTAGCGTTGTTTCTTCTGTGTACCAAGGGAGGGGAACAGAGTTATGTGTAACTCTTAAGCTACAATAAAGATAACTAAAAAGTGGATTCCCTAAAACCCTTTGTCAGTGTGTTTGTTGCATCACTTCAGCCACCCCATTACTAACAAACTTCCCTTTGATGAGCATACCAATGATCAGGATTCCTCAAAGCATGCCACAACATTAAAATCTTAATAACTTTAAAACTACAAATCCAGTCAGCAGAGACTGCTGTCTCGGTGCTGAGCACTATAGCTGTAGCTATTATAGTTTTTCTTCATGATTTGCTGGAAAATTACATTATAATCAGATCGGATTGTACATTGGAAATATTAACGCTTTAAGCCCCCTTTTATCTTTTAAAATGCTAATCCTATTGAAAGATAGGAGCTCTACAGAAGCTACTGTGTATGTTGAAGATTCTGGTGATATGATTGATACGATCAGTCATCTAGGCTCTCTTCCTCAACAGAGTATTCTTGTATGATTGATATGATCATTCATTTAGGCTCTCTTCCTCAACACAGCATTCTTGTATAATTGATACGATCAGTCATCTAGG
Organism: Acipenser ruthenus; assembly: GCF_902713425.1. NCBI lineage: Eukaryota > Metazoa > Chordata > Actinopteri > Acipenseriformes > Acipenseridae > Acipenser > Acipenser ruthenus. The sequence goes on along the minus strand of NC_081241.1, from coordinate 5,049,079 downwards.
CTCTCTTCCTCAACACAGCATTCTTGTATGATTGATACGATCAGTCATCTAGGCTCTCTTCCTCAACACAGCATTCTTGTATGATTGATACGATCAGTCATCTATGCTCTCTTCCTCAACACAGTATTCTTGTAACTTTTGATATTGTGAGTCTCTATACCAATATCCCTCATGGTGGAGTCTAAAGGCTCCTTTGCAAACAAAACAGTGATCGTTTACCTTCAGCTTCTTTTGTGTTAACTTTAGCTGAATTGGTGCTATCAAAAATTATTTAGCATTTCAATCAGATTTCTTTCTTCAAATTAAAGGTACTGCAATGGGTGCTACAAAGGCACCAAATTATGCTAATTTATACATAGCTTATTTAGAGGAAATGACTAATCGTCAGGCTTCAGTAAATCTCCACTTATCTAATATTATTTGGAAAAGATACATTGACAATATTTTTATCTTGTGGAAAGGAAATGCTCACAAACTTTCTTATTTTATGATTTTTTTTTTAAATGTAATGAACATTTTCAATTTACCATGCAATATGACACTTAAAAGATTAATGAAGGTCATTTTCTGTATAGAAATTTATATAGAAAACCTACAGAGCGGTATACATTGCTGACAGCAGGCAGTTTTCATCCACTTCCTTTAAAAGAATAGTTTACCTTGTAGTCAGTTTTGTAGAATTAAACATATTTGCAAACGAGAATCTGATTTTTCTAATAATTTGTCTGATATGCAGGCTAGATTTGAAATAAAGATAAATATCTCGATACTGCTATTCAAATTCCATTAAAAGCAGTTACAGACTCACTCCAGCACCATACATCTAAACGTAGTTGTGTAATTTTTGTGGTTTCACATAGTCCTTCTTGTGCATCTCTGCATTAAATATGTGTACAATGTATTCATTAACTTGTTATTTTCTCTTCTGTTTGGGGTAGTATTGAATCTAGTGTTTATAGACTTCATACAAGCCTTCCTTATTTACATATATATATAGTGACAGACTGGGGTGTTTTGTCACAGTTCTTTCGGGTCTTGAACACAGTCTTTCGGAACCAAGCACACTGGACAACAGTATTTTATTGTAAACAGGGTGGTGCCTGTATGTTTATTATCGTGTTCTCTTTATCCAGAGTCACACAAATCAAATATCAACAACGTAAACAAAATAAACCAAACAAAACCTAGCTCTTTATTAAGAGCATTAACTAAACCTTTTAATTATCTTTTAACTACCCCTTTCTAAAAGTCAGACAGCTAAGCTGTTTACTGACCAAACAGAACACTTTAACTAGGCGGCAATTGTTTTCCCCTAGGTAGAACACCAACCTTTAATCTGTTTCCAGCACGTATCGGTCTCTCTGCATGTCATACCCTTTGCACACACTCGCGTTTGAAAAAACCCATGCTCTTTTATGGCTGCCTAATTGGAGACAGGTGAAAACCCTTGTCTCAAAATGGTCGCCCCTGTGGAGCTCTGGGAATTGTAGTCTTTGTGACATTGGCAGTCAAAGACTACAACTTACTTATGTAACCCAAATTCAATGGAGAGGATACACGCTTCTCTTCACTCTTGGACCAATATACACACCGTCCACCACTTTCCCATATATTTTATAGTTCACTTTGTCACAATATATATATATATATATATATATATATATATATATATATATATATATATATATATATCATTTACTGTATTACATTTTTGTGGAATTTCTACTATTGTAAAACTATATTTTAGTGACCTTATAGATAACTGTTGATCAATTAACTAATGTGTAATTACATTCACCTGCTCTTTTTAACCCTGATAGTATTTAACTGTAACCATACAATTGTATTTTGCAGCCTGACAAAGGCACTTCTTTGGTGATGTTTTTATGAATTAAAGATATATATATATTTGGATTGCAATTGAGGGTGTGGTTCTCTCTTTTTCTATATTAACTGATGGCTTCAGCCTTGTGAACTTGCACCTCGTCTGCTTTGGTGGGCGGACACTTTTGGTCAAGGAGGGCCATTTAACAGGTGGGACATTGGGTGGTGGGCTGCATAATAAAATTCCCCTATAAATAAACACCAATATGTGCCATAAATCTAACATACCTTTATATATAGACTCAAGACAGACATCTTTTCTGTTGCCTTTTCTTTGTTGGTTTCTGAAATATGATTTTTTTTTTTATTTGATTTTATCATGTTTGTATTTATATTTTATTGGCTGGTTTCACAGACCCAGATTCGCACTGATTTTGGTTTTCCTTACCTAAATTAACATTGGGTAGTCCAGGACTAGTACTAATCAGAGTCTGTGAAACCAGCCATGCATGTCTATGTTTATGGGGACATCCTAAAACGCTTACCATGGCTTAATGTGCTTAACCACTTCAACTCCAGATGTAAAAATGAAACTCCTTCCCAGGTACCAGATTTTGAAAATAATAATAATGTTTTCAAACCTGTAATTGCTATAAAATGTTAACATATGATGAATAAAACACAAATAAATGACCTAAACTGTGTTTTTAATTAACCATGTGTACTACATACCCATGTTCACTATAGAGATAAAAACACATTTTTTAATTTTTTTTTATTGTTTTTGTTTGAACAATGAAAACAAAAATGCTGCTAATAACAATAATAATCAGCAAACAGTAATTATCAAATAAAAATCAAACAACACCAAAATGTGGCCATTATCGACCTGCTCTGGTTGATCTTTTATTGAAATGTTCAATACAACAGAAACCGGGGTTGCCTTTGCAACCACTGCACATTTTTCGCGGTCTCTGCTTCCCTTGTGTTGGAGGGATAGTCATAAATGCTAATTTCACGGGCAGCAGTGTGGAGTAGTGGTTAGGGCTCTGGACTGTTGACCGGAGGGTTGTGGGTTCAATCTCAGGTGGGGGACACTGCTGCTGTACCCTTGAGCGAGAGCAGACGTATGTGAGGAGAGCTCCTGCTCTGAGTTTAAAAAACAGTGCTTTAAACTTTTTATTTTCCAAATCTTTTTATTTAATCTTATTTATAAAGCAGCAGAGCACCTTTTTTGTTGATTAAAACTTTTATTTAGTGTTTTAAAAGCACATTTTGTTTCATTTTTCTTTTGTTCTCCTACACTTGCTTTGTTTGCAAGTGTAGGAGGGCGGCCATTTTGGCTTGTTTTTTCTTTTGTTTGTATTGTTCATTTAATTTTTACTTCCTTTAAATTAGTTTCTTTTCTTTGCTTTTTAATTTTATATTAAAGAGCACCTTCTTTAGTTTATTTTAAAATTATTTTAAATCACTACACTGTTTTAGTTTTTGTTTTAAAAATCATTTTGTTTTAATCCCCTGCTTCTGCCTTGTGCAGAGTGGGGGAAGGGCAGGCAAGGAACACAGGCCATGTGCTCCTTTGTTTGCCCTTAGTTTGGTTTTAAGTTTAAAACGATTCTTTAGTTTTAAACTTTGATTTATTTTTGAATTTTCCTTTTACCCCTGCACTATTGGAGTGCAGGGGTGTGTGATTTTGTATTTGTTTATTTATTAAAAAATAAACAAATACGTTTGTTTGTTTTCAAAAAAAAAAAAACCTTTGTGTTTTTTGTTTTATTTTTCTTTTGTGTGTGTGTGTGCCCCTGCACTATTGGAGTGCAGGGGTGGGTGTGTGAATTTTTATTTTTGTTGTTTTAAAAATAAATAAATAATTTTTGTTTGTTTTATTTTTTGTTTATTTAATTATTATTAAAAAAAAAAACAAACAAAAAAAAAAACCTTTGTGTTCTGTGTGCCCCTGCACTATTGGAGTGCAGGGGTGTGCAATTGTGTTTGTTTTATTTTGATTTATTGTTTGTTTGTTTTTTTATAAACAATTAAAAATTAAAATAATGAGTGGGCAAGCTCCACAGGCCCCAAAAAAGTGGGCACAGGTGGCTGCAGGGGAGGCTGCAGCCCCCTTTAAAAACTTGACTAGGAGGCACGGGGTCAGGTGCCTCCTCCGAGATACCCTCTCGATAGAGGCCATGGTGAAAGCCATGGCCAAGGTGGTCGGACCATCGACCATCGTGGCGGCCTCAAAGATGTACGGCAAGGCCGTCTTCTTTTTAAAATCTGAGGCCGCCACGCACACCGCTATCGAGAGGGGTCTCGCGGTCGGGGGGATATACATCCCCATTGAACCCTTGGAGGGGTTGGGCAGCAGGGTCGTCCTCTCTAACGTCCCGCCATTCTTGAAGGACGACCTCCTGAAGCCCCATCTTCAGGCCCTAGGGGAGTTGAAAACGGGCATCCACCCCATCCCCCTAGGGTGCAAGGACCAACCCCTCCGCCACGTGCTGTCCTTCCGACGCCAGGTGACCATCCACCTGGCGGGGAGGGACGCCGTGGAGGGCAGTTTTGTGGTCCCCTTTCAGGGGACCAACTATGTAATCTTTTATTCCTCGGAGGAGGTGCGGTGTTATCACTGCAAGGAGCTGGGGCACCAGAAAAAGAGGTGCCCCAAGCTCCAGCAGGGCGCAAAACCACCTGCGCCCGCACCGCGCCCCTCCGAGTCCACCTCGCCCCCGGGGCCCTCAAAAAGGCCCACAGAGGGGGGCAAAAAGGCACCCACCCCCCTCCCAGGAACATCTGAGGGGGGAAAGGGAGAGAAAGCCCCCGAGGTGGCCGGACCCTCCGCGCCTCTTGAAAGCGCACGGGGGGAGAAGGCCGCCGAATGGACCGCGGTCGCCCACCGCAAAAAGAAGGTGGCGGCCAGGTCCACGGGAGAGGCCAAGCGGGGGGAGACGAAGCCCGCCGCCACACCATCTGGCGGTGGGTCAGGGGGAGTCCCTGATAAGGAGACTCCCTCCACGGCACCCCCCGCAAGACAGGGCGGCAAAGCCGCCCGCAAAACTAAACACCTCCTCCCCCCAGAGGGCGAGGAGAGAAGCGCTGCCAGAGGTGGGCTCCCCATCGCCGTGGCAGGGCAGGAGACCGCCTCCGGCAGCCTCAGGGGGAAGAGGAAGGCGCAGGCACGCCTCCCCACGTGTGCACGCAAGTGCACACGTACCGGCCTCTTGGTGAGGGTCCCCGGGGGGGCGATAGAGGGCCCCCTAAAACCAAAGCGACCGCCTCGGCGTCCCCCCTCTGCCGGCAACGAGGGCCTCGGCCCTCGTAATGCCACAGAGGGGGAGAAGGATCCATCCCCCGAGGCGGTCCGGGGCTCCGCGGAAGAAACAGCGGAGCCCATGGAAGAGGCCCCCGCCGAGAGGCCAAAGGGGAGGGAGGAACCCGCGAGGGCAGCTGGAGCCCTTCGGGTAGATCCCCTCCCCATCACTACAGAGACCTCGGAAGCCGGCCCCGATTCCACCATCGAGGGGCCGGCCGCAGGGGAGGTCGCCGAGGGGGCGCAGGAGGGGCCCCCGACACAACACCTGCCTCGGGCACCGCCTACCTCCGGAGGCAGCACGGGTCCTGAAACCTGTGTTGCCGAGGAGGGGGCGGCGGAACCAGCTCCCGAGGCAGCCATGGGCTCCGCGGATAAAGCGGAGCCCATGCAGGCGACCCCTGCCGAGGGGCCAGAGGGGGAGGAAGAACTACCCCTCCCAGACCAAGAGCTGCCTCGGGCTCCCGAGGCAGGCGTGGGCTCCGCAGACAACGCGGAGCCCATGCAAGCGGCCCCGGCTGAGGGGTCGGAGGGGGGGGAAGAACAGCTCCCCCAAGAACATGAGCTGCCTCAGGCTTCCCTCTCTAGCGGCGACGGGGGTTTCGGCACTCGTGCTGCCGCGGAGGGGGAGAAGGAAACACCCCCTGAGGCAGCGGCGGGCTCTGCGGAGCCCGCGCTTCCATTGGTCTCCGGAGCGCAGAAGGGAGGGGAAGAACCAGAGAGGGCAGAAGGTGGTGCCCTCATGGTAGATCCCCTCCCCGAAGTGCAACGGGGCCAAAAAACCGGTCCCCGACCCAACACCGAGGGACCGGTTCCAGTCACCGAGGGGGCGCGGGAGGAGCCCCTGAAAGACCAACCGCCTCGGGCTTCCCTTTCCGGCGGCGACGAGGGCTCCGGCCCTCGCGCATCCGTCGGGGGGGAAACATCGTCCGAGGCGGTCCCGGTGACTGATGCGGAGGAAGGGGAAGGACCCGAAAGGGTGTATCCCCTTTCTCTAGGGGAGGGAGGGGAAGGACCCGAGAGGGTGGATCCCCTTCCTTCGAGGAAAGAGGACGGGCCTGAGACCGTGCCTCGGACCTCAAAGGAGGGACCCAGAGCGGGGATGAAACCATCTGGCTCGGCGGCGTACGCCGAGCGTCCGTCTGCGCCCCCGAAATCGAGGGTGCAGACGGTCCCTGCGAGGGTCCCTCCGCCGGTCTCTCCCGTCGCGTCCCCTGGGGGTGGGGCGCAGGGAGGACCAGTGAAGCTCAAGATAAGGCGCAATGCGCTCACCCACCAACGTGAGTGCGTTGTGCTTTACCATCGCGAGGGGGGCGATGGAAAGCTGAGGGAGAGGGAGGAGGATACCGAGTCCACGGGCAGCGTGGGCTCGGAGGTTCCGTCCGTCTCTCTCCCTGACATCCCTGCGGCGGAACTCCTGGAGTTCTTGGAGGCCACCATCCACCGCAGGGACAAGGTACAGCTGGCCCTGGACAAATGGGGGGACTTCCAGAGGATCCTAACCTCTGTGAGGTCCTTCCTCAGGGCCAGCCACGCCAACAAAACTTCGGGCTCGAACGTGCACATTCGGGCCCGAAAGTTACACGACCAGTTGGTGAGCTTCGGGAGAACTCAGGATCTCCCGTGAGCGTCACCGACAACTCCTGACAGAAGATCATGTATCACATCGGTACCGTGAACGTCAACGGGTGTAGGGACCCTTTCCGCAGGGCCCAGGTAATCTCCTTCCTGAAAAAAGGGGGTTACTCTGTGTGCTTCCTGCAGGAAACCCACACGACTCCAGAGACGGAAGCCAACTGTGTCGTTCAGCCATCTCACCGGCACCTCCTGTGGGGTGGCGACGCTCTTCTCCGGGTCCTTTCTTCCCACGGTACTCGATGTGGTAGACGTCGAGCCGGGCCGTCTGTTACACCACCGGATCCGGGACGGCGACAGTATCGTTCACCTGGTGAACGTGTACGCGCCGTCCACGGGTCCGGCGAGGGTCCAGTTCTTTCGCCGGATGTCGACCTACATGAACAACATCGGCGCCGACGAGTGCGTGGTCCTCGGGGGTGATTTCAACTGCACCCTCGAGGCCGCGGACAGGGTGGGGGCGCAAGAACACTACCCTCTCTCGTCGGCAGCCCTGAGAGAGCTGACCGCTCAGCTCTCTCTGGTCGACATCTGGCGTTGGCAGCATCCGGACGTCCCCGCCTTCACCTTCACCAGGGTGAGGGAGGGGCGGGTGTCTCAGTCCCGGATCGACAGGTTCTACGTCACCAGGAACCACGCTCACTGCGTTCGCTCCTCCGACATCAGGCCGGCGCCGTTCACGGACCACAACCTGGTGGCCGTGGCGGTGGCCCTGGTGCCAGTCGGGCATGCCTCTGCCTACTGGCACTTTAACAACGCCTTGTTGGAGGACGAGCGCTTTGAGCGGTCTTTCCGGGACTTTTGGACGGTCTGGCACGGCAGACGATCTCGCTTCCCCACGTGGCGTCAGTGGTGGGACGTGGGGAAAGCGCAGATCAAGATCTTCTGTCAGGAGTACACGAGGGGCGCGAGCAGGCGGAGGGACTCACGGATCGAGCGGCTGGAAAGGGAGCTGCTCGGTCTGGAGAGCCGCCTGGCTCGCGGGGACCCACTCGAGCAGAGCGCGTACGTAGAGAAGAAGAGCACCCTGCGGGACCTGCAGCTCCAGCGGTCCCGGGGGGCATTTGTGCGCTCGCGGATCCAGTTCCTCCGGGAGATGGACCGCGGCTCACACTTCTTCTACGCGTTGGAGAAAAAGAAGGGAGACCGCAGGAACATCGCCTGCCTTCTGGCAGACGACGGCTCCCTTCTGACGGATCCGGAGAGCGTGAACGAGAGGGCCAGAGCCTTTTACTCTGACCTCTTCTCTCCGGATCCCGTCGACTCCGACGCGTGCAGGGTTCTGTGGGATGGGCTTCCCACGGTCGGCCAGGGCGTCAGGGATGAGTTCGAGGGCCAGCTGACCCTGGCCGAGCTCTCCGACGCCCTCAGTCGGATGCCCTATAACAAATCGCCGGGCATCGACGGGCTGACCGTGGAGTTCTTCAAAAAGTTTTGGGACTTGCTGGGGCCCGCCTTTGCGCGGGTCCTGGCGGAAGCCTACGAGACCGGGGAGATGCCCCTTTCGATGAGGCGGGCGGTGATCACGCTCCTGCCCAAGAAGGGGGATCTCCGTTGCCTTAAGAACTGGCGCCCGGTCTCGCTGCTATGCACGGACTATAAAATCGTGGCCAAGGCCGCCTCCTTGAGGCTCAAGTCCGTGCTGGCAGACGTGATCCACCCCGACCAGTCCTACACGGTCCCGAACCGGACGATTTTTGATAACATCTTCCTGGTTCGGGACCTGCTGCACTACTGCAGGAGGACCGGTCGGTCGGTCGCCTTCCTGTCGCTGGATCAGGAGAAGGCGTTCGACCGGGTGGATCACGAGTATCTCTTCGGAACCCTGCGAGCGTTCGGATTCGGGCCGCGTTTTGTCGGCCTGTTCCGGATGCTCTACGCCTCTGCCGAGTGCCTGTTGAAGGTCAACTGGTCCCTGACCGCGCCCCTCGCGTTCAGGAGAGGAGTACGTCAGGGCTGCCCTCTGTCCGGACAACTGTACGCGCTGTGCATCGAGCCCTTCCTCTGCCTCCTTCGCAGGAGGCTCACGGGGTTGGCGCTCGGCGCGCCGGACACGAGGGTGGTCCTGTCGGCATACGCCGACGACGTGCTTCTGGTGGCCTCCGACCCGGTTGACCTGGAGAGGATGCGGAGCTGCCAGAGTGTATACTCTGCCGCTTCCTCTGCCAGGATCAACTGGGACAAGTGCTCCGGGTTACTGGTGGGTCCCTGGCGGGTGGACTCCCTCCCTGTCGCGCTCCAACAGTTCAAGTGGAGCGCGGACAGTTTTAAATATCTGGGAGTCCACCTGAGCCCCGCGGAGACCTCGGTCGCAGCCAACTGGGTGGAGTTGGAGGACAAGGTGGCTGCGAGACTGAGGTCGTGGTCGGGTCTGCTGAAAGTGCTTTCCTTCAGGGGACGGGCTTTAGTGATTAACCAACTGGTGGCGTCGATGCTCTGGCATCGACTCACCGTCCTGAGCCCGCCCCCTGAGTTTGTGGCCAGGGTCCAGAGGAAGCTGACGGACTTCTTCTGGGCCGGAAAGCATTGGGTCTCTGCGGGGGTGCTGAGCCTCCCTCTGGCTGAGGGAGGACAAGGGTTGGTGTGCATCAGGACTCAGGTGCACACCTTCCGCCTCCAGACCCTGCAGAGATACCTGTACGCGGACCCGGCCCCGCAGTGGTGCGCGCTGGCCTCCCTCTTCCTGCGCCAGCTGCACCACTTGGGCTACGACCGGCAGCTGTTCTGGCTCGACCTCCCAGGGATCCGTCTCCCCGAGCTGCCGGTCTTTTACAGGGACCTGCTCAAGACCCGGAGCATGTTCGACATCGGCCGAGACGCGGTTCCGACCGAGGGGGAGGAATTCCTTCTGGAGCCCCTGCTGCACAACCCCCATCTAGGTGCGCAGGCGTTGGAATCCCCCGCGGTGCGGAGCCTGTTGATCTCGGCCAAAGTGACCAGAGTCTGGGATCTCCTGGATCACCAACGCTCGGCGTGGCTGACTCCCGAGTCGCTGGTCGCCAGGGCGACTCGGGGGACCCTCAGAACGGCCCGCCGAGCGATCCGGGAGTGCAAGGCAGCTTTGCACCCAGACTCTGTCGGGTATCTCGAGGGGGTCCTCAGGACCGGAGAGCCATCGTCCCTCCCTACCCCCGGCTCTCCGGTCCTGCTGATCAAACCAAAGGATCGGGCTCCCCCTCAGCCTCCCCTCGAGAATCACCTGAGCAGGACCTCGCAGTTCTCCTCGACCCCACTTCGTTCCGTGTCGAGGAGGACCCTGTACGCGATGGCGCTCCACACCCTCCACTTCCTCGCCCTCGTCTCCCGCCGAGACACCGCTTGGCGGGAGCCCCTCCAACCCCCGGAGGGCGAGAGGCCCCAGTGGGAGGCTTTGTACTCCCCGCTGGTCCCCAGAGGCGCTGGGGACCTGGGCTGGAGGGTGCTACACGGAGCGCTCGCGTCAGGAGAGGTCCTGCGTCACTTCACCGACTCGGACCCCGCATGCCCTTTCTGCGGCGAGTCCGAGTCGGTTTTCCACATTTATTTCCTTTGCGCCAGGCTGCAGCCATTCTTTTTGTTCCTGAAGAACCTCCTGCTGCAGTTCTGGCTGCATTTTTCCCCCACCCTTTTTATTTTCGGGCACCCTGTTCGTGACTCCACCAGGAAGAGAGACCTCCTGGTGAATCTGCTCCTGGCTCTTGGCAAACTTACCATCTACAAGACCAGGAAGCGTAAGATCACCGGGGAGGGTCTCTTTGACTGTGGGGCCATGTTCAGGGCCCTCCTTCGTTCCCGGGTGGCGTTGGAGCACGCCGACGCGGAGTCCACTGGCGACATGACGGCTTTTGTCGACCAGTGGGCTCTGGGTGGCGTGCTCTGTACCACCCCCCCCTTTGCTTTGAATATTTAATTTTGAAAAAAAAAAAAAAAAAAAAAAAAAAAAAAAAACTGGCTTAATTAACGGCCGTTTTTTGTTGGCACCCCCTTTTGATTAGGGGGCGCCAAACTGAATCTTTTCACCGGCTGCCTTCGGGCAGCTGGTGCGCCGACTGCCAATAGGCGGCCGGCGCAGTTTTTACCGGCCAATAAATAGGCTGTACCCTTGAGCAAGGTACTTTACTTAGATTGCTCCAGTAATAACCCAACTGTGTAAATGGGTAACTGTATGTAAAAAATAATGTAATTGTATGTAAAAATAATGTGATATCTGTTACGCGTCTGTTAAGAAATAAATAATAATAATAATAATGCATGTACAGGGCTACTATGCGCAGGCATTGTGATGAATGTGGCTGCCGCAGATGCCTGCTTTATTGCCTTGTACCCAGTGCTGTATTTTGTCACAGCACTGCCATTTCAAACCAAACAGCTTCCAGGACTGGCATCATGGTAGGGATCAGTAATAAACCCAGTCCCTTGCTGTTCTTGGCTCCACATCCTCTTCATCATCATCGCTGAGTGATAAGTCAGCATCACTGTCGCTGGTATTGAAATCCTCCTAACCAACTTTTGAAATCTTCATCACTCTCCACGTATGTTGCCATGTTTACCTTTCACTAAAAACGACATAATCTACAACTAAACAAGTAAAACTAATAATAAAACAAAAAATAATAATATAAACACTATATATATACTTGTAAAAGTTGAATGGCTTCACGCAATATATCGCCGTCTTATAAACACCCACGGGTAGATTGGAATCTCTACACGGCACGCAATTGAATAAAAATGTCACCTGACCCCTTTCATTGCACATTATTGTTATTATTATTATTATTTATTTCTTAGCAGACACCCTTATCCAGGACGACCTACAATTGTTACAAGATATCACGTTATTTTTACATACAATTACATTATTCTTTTACATACAATTACCCATTTATAGAGTTGGGTTTTTACTGGAGCAATCTAGGTAAACTACCTTGCTCAAGGGTACAGCAGCAGTGCCCCCCACCTGGGATTGAACCCACGGCCTTCTGGTCAAGAGTCCAGAGCACTAACCACTACCCCACACTTCCACAGTACTAGCACTGCCTTAGAGAATGAAAACTGAAATGCTAGACTGAGAAACCGCTCATAGAATAGAATGGGAAACTTGACATATGCACGTACGGCATAGTACTATAATTGGGTTACATTACCATGCCCCCCCCCATTTGATATTATTGGTTGTAATACATTTAAATTCACATGACTGGATACATTTATTGTGTTCTGAATACGTTCTAAGTTAAAGTGGTGCTTTTTGTAGATCTCTCCTTTTCCTCGCAGGATATTTCTTTGTAACTTGTGAGTTGTTTGTGTTGTATTACAAGATGTGTTACACCTGCACTGCAGATCAAAGGACAGCGTTGAAGGATGGGCCGGTTTATTGTCCATTGGTGTCTGTAAGAGAGCAACATTTTATTAGGTACAAATAGAACCATCTTCAGCAAACCCAGCTAACTGCATCCACATAGTTCTTTCTTTTTTCCTTTTAAAAACTCATTGGCAGTGTACAGTATGATGATCGTGTAAGTGACGTAATTTAACATGAGTGCTCGTAATCTGTAATAGTGGGGTGGACTTCATATTGAAGGTTGAATCAATTAGTACAAATCAGTATGGTAAAATGCCTTGATTGCTGGTGGACTGAAGTGGCCATTAATCAAGGTTCCACTGTATATTGGAATGTATTTAAAATACAGTCATATATGGATTCAACAGTATATTACTATATATTTTGGATCACCAAATATATTACATATAATGCATATTTTATCATATTTTTAATATGCCCCAGAATCCACTGCACTGCAGCCCCTCTTACTTTTTATATTGCAGGACTCCTGTTCCTGAAAGAATAACCCCCAGCTCAGGAAGATATTGCGCATCTAGACTGTAACTGTTTAAACTAGATGACCATTATATCGAGCCTACAGGTATAAGTGCAATAACTGTGTATTTCTGCAATACTAATAATCTTTGCTAATCCTTTGATAATCCTTGATAATGTAAATATAATAAATATGTAATAAAAAAAAATATTTACTCCATAAGGGAAGCTCCCTTACCATCCCCATGGTG